>NC_058084.1:388000942-388300942 GCF_014858855.1 Bufo gargarizans | reverse complement strand
TCTAATTCCTGAAAATAGAAGATCGCAAACAATGTAGGCACTAATGATATTCGTTGTGCCGCAAACCGCAACTTATTCGAAAATGTCCCAGTGGCATATATCAAGAATTACTCCCAAGTGCTGGTTCAGATAATGAACAGTTCCAGCGTTATAGCGTAATAAATCACTTCAAGTGTAATCCACTTCTTACCATCGATTTAACCGCCCTGAACGGTAAGTTCACTGCTGTTCAAATTTAACAGTTCAGGTTCCTACCTGAGTCCTGGCACTGCATCCCGCTGTCAGATCTCACAGCCCTTCCACAACGTGCGAACAGTGTTCGTCGCTTCGGCGTCCGGCCTTGCACGTCTCAGGCGGATGACGTCACGTTATCGCGGGGCTGGATACGCAGTCCGTTCTTGTATATTGGAGCGGTATATTGAAGCGGTGGTCGTAGCTGAAAATTCTCCTATCTCATGGCCATGCAATTTAGTAATAAATGTTCCGCAGGTTGGGTGGGCGCTTCTTCCTGACACCTCGGGAGGGGCTATCTCCTCCACCCTTTCCTGGTCTCTCGTAGGTTTTCTGTTGGAGGGGTGGCTAACCCCCCCCCTCTCAATTGCTTAATTTCTCCTGCAGCCGCCCTGACCATCTCTATAGCTGCTGCAGCACCTCTTTGGGGAACATGGCATCCGGGTCCAGATAAGACAGCCTCTGCTGGCTGCTCTATGAGGGTCTCCTCGGATCGCCACGTGTTTTCACGTGCGTCCGCTGTCTACGAAGGTTGCCATGCAGTCAGCCTGTCCCTGCTTGTGTGCAGTAGTACCTCTTCCCAGACCTCATCATGTCCCCTGACCAATCCTTTTGTGTAGGTCCCCCCTGAATGGTCTCCCTCCCTGTCAAAGCCATGGGAACCTTGTCCGACTCTCCCAATCCCTGGCGGAGTCGCTGGACCGCTACCTACCCAAATTGCGGCCACCTCTGCTCTCCCAGGGTCCTCCCTGCAGATGGGGCACGCTCAGATACCGGGTCCGGCAAGGGGTAGCTCACAGTACAACCTCGGGTGGTCTCAACAGGGTCCCCCCCCCCCCCCCCCCCCCCTCCTCGGGTCCTCCCCAGGACAGGCCTTTGGCTGGTGACGAATCCTTTTCTGTCACCCCATCCGTTGCCTCTGGGGACACCTCTGCACCGATTTCCCTCAGAACAGAGCATCAGGCGGTCTTTCTCCATACAGAAGCCCTCTGGGAGGTCAAGACTAACGTGCATGGAGGAACCTCTCCTACCCAGGGTTGGTATCCCCTCTAATGGATTTTCGGATGGCGCTCCCCTGACTGCACAGGTATTCAACCGCACAGGTAAGGCAGCCATCCCCTGTGTTTAGCATACTGAGTCACCTATGTGGTGTCTCTGGTACGTACGCCTTCTCCTTAACAGGGGGGTACCTGCACCACTGCCATAGGCTGTACCTGACAAGTCTTCCTGGTTCCCCTATACCAGGGGCTATACTCTACACATTTGAGTGTGTTTCCACCAGGTCCCCATCCTGGTGCTGGTGTTCACCACTCTACCTCATTACAGGGGGTTCCTGTTCTAAGCAAGCTGTTAGCTCAGGCAAACGCCTCCTGTAGGTTGTTGAGTAAAAAGCAATTATATCCAGATGCTCAAGCCATTAGTCCTGGCTGGCTCTATGGTGTTCCATGCGGCGCTATTTCTCCCTTCCTGGCGAGATATACAGGCCGCCTTCAATTGCCGTAGCAATTACACCTGTCTTTTCCCAGCTACTTTGCTCCCATCATAGGTAGAGTACCTACACCATCTCCAGATGCTGTAGCCAATACCCCTGGCTGGCGCTATGGTGTTCCATGCGGCAATATTTCTCCCTTCCGGGCGAGATATACAGGCCGCCTTCAATTGCCGTAGCAATTGCACCTGTCTGTTCCCAGCCATTTTGCTCCCTTCATAGGTAGAGTACCTACACCATCTCCAGATGCTGTAGCCAATACCCCTGGCGGGCTCTATTGTGTTCCATGTGGCAACATTTCTCCCTACGGGCGAGATATAGAGGCCACTTTTAATTGCAGTAGAATTGCCTCTGTCTGGTACTAGTGGGCATCAAGCTGCCACCTTGATCCCTTCATGGGTAGAGTACCTGTACCATCTCCGGATGCTATAGCCGTTACTCCTGTCTGACTTTATGGTGTACCATGTGGCATTTTATCTCCGTTTACCGGACGAGATATTGAGGCCTCCTCCAATTGCCGTGGCCATTGCACCTACCTCATCATAGTGTGCACCAAACAGCCATCTTACTCCCTTCATAGGTAGAGTTCCTGCACTGTCTCTGATGCTGCAGCCGTTACACCTGTCTGGCTCTATGGTGTACTATGCGGCCCGGTTTCCCTTTTTTTCAGGTGAAATAGAGTTCCTGCACCGGTCTTGTTCTTTGTGGTACCGTGCGGCCCTATTTTAACCTTCCCGGGCGGAATATAGGTACCATTGCTAACGCGGTAGCTGTTGCACCTCTCTGGTTCTAGGGTGCACCATGCGGCCACATTGCTCCGATCTTAAATGTAGTACCTCTACCATCTCCAGATGCTGTAATCTCTGCTCTACACAGCCGTATTTCTACTTTACAGGTTGAGTACCTGTACCCTCCAAATGCTGTTGCATTCCCAGATGCTGTGGCTATGTTTCCACTCTCCTTAGAAGGCAACATGCAGCCACTTTACCTATATTTTAGGCGTGTGTTTGTAGTTCCCCAAGTGCTGGGCCCTATGGTGCAATCTGTGGCCCATACAGTTTCTGTATTACTGGGTGCTTTCTGCCCCCGGGTTCTAATCTGTGCTGCGGATGTTTGTTCCATCCTTTTGGTCCTTCCATACATCTGCCACTCCGTTACTGTCGTGCTCAATGGTCTCCTTGTACTTCTCAGGGCACTGTCTACAACAGGCCATCCTGGTTCAGCATGTGCATGGTTACCATATCTGGCAGGGGTGGGCCAGCCCAACCCCCACCTTGTCGGTCTAGTGCTACTTCTGGTAGCTCCAGTATATGGTTGATCTGTTCTGATCCGGCGGGTGGTCCACATACAACCACGCTCCCTACACCATGGCCAGGTGGTTGTTGGCCTTTGTGCTAGGGTTGCTCTTGCCATCGCTATAAGGTACTACGGTATGCTGTGCTCCGCGTTACCCCATGTTATAGAGGAGTACTCGCGTTGGTTCCTATTACAGAGCGGCCTATTCCTGGCTGAGTACAGGGATCTCCACTGGATCTTTTACCTTGTTGGGGCACGTAGCTTGGTGAGCATCGGCCGCTGCAGCAGTTTTCGGTCATCGCTGGATGTACTCCGCCACACGAAATCCCTCTGGGGTCAACGACATTTATCGTCGCTGGACGTCCTCCCTGACTGGTCAGGGACCGGACCACTGAGTGCCTCACACCTGTCTGGTAGGTGAATTTTCAGCTGATTGCTCTGGCATCGGACAGGGTCCCGTAGTTCCTTCTGGGTCCAGGGGTTCTCGATATTCCCTTTATATTCTCTGCTTAGTTGTACTACATGACAGAGGGGCAGTCCCCTTGGACCTTGCCGTCGTCTGCACCTGTCAGGTACTTTCTCCCCCCTGGGAGTTTTCAGTATGCCGGTCGCAGCTGGTTTCTACATTTCTGTGTAGTCTCACCTGGCTTTTTCATGGTGACTTCTGCATTGGATGTCTGTCGATTTTAGTGGTACATCCTGAGCTGCTGTACTTGCCCTCTCTGGAACAGTGTATACAGTTTGCTAGTCACTATACTTGGAATGGCCAATGTCCCTTCCCCTATGGTAGTTTCATTTCACCTTTCCTGGATATTCTGGCTTGCGTTGTCTTCTGGTGGTTCAGCTCCTGGTTCCTTGTGAGCCCATACCGGGTACTCCTTTCTAGAGTCCCTGTTGACCACTCAGGTTCTGCATGACAATAGTTTATTTTATTTTTTGGGGGGGCTGGGTTGATTCTTCCCTTTATGGGTTCCAATAGCCTTGTGGTCCTCTTGGGATTCGTGTCTCTTTTCCCATCCTCCCACGTCAAGTACCTGGTATTGAGTGGTTTAGTGCTACGGTTTGCAATTCCGCCGTATGGTCTCCTTCGGGAGGGGCCTCCTCCTGTTGTAGAACCTTTCCTCCTTAGGCTGTTTGGAGTACTCTCCTTCTACTCCCATGTCTCTCAGTCCAGTGTGTCCCTGCTGAGATTTCCTGGGCCTGTATCTGGTTCCTCTGGTCTTACGCTTCACAGTGATATCTTATTTTCAGAGGCTCGAGCCTCGTCTCCTGTTTTTGGGACGCAGTACTTATCATTCTCTTTTCCTGGCCTTTACCTACAGCCCCCTCCTTCTCCAAGGGTTGGCGGTTTCCTCTAGCAGCCTTGGGTTTTCATCTTTTAACCACTTCAGCCCCGCTAGGTGAAACCCCCTTCATGACCAGAGCACTTTTTACACTTCGGCACTACACTACTTTCACCGTTTATCGCTCGGTCATGCAACTTACCACCCAAATGAATTTTACCTCCTTTTCTTCTCACTAATGGAGCTTTCATTTGGTGGTATTTTATTGCTGCTGACATTTTTACTTTTTTTGTTATTAATCAAAATGTAACGATTTTTTTGCAAAAAAATGACATTTTTCACTTTCAGCTGTAAAATTTTGCAAAAAAAACGACATCCATATATAAATTTTTCGCCAAATTTATTGTTCTACATGTCTTTGATAAAAAAAAAAATGTTTGGGCAAAAAAAAAAATGGTTTGGGTAAAAGTTATAGCATTTACAAACTATGGTACAAAAATGTGAATTTCCGCTTTTTGAAACAGCTCTGACTTTCTGAGCACCTGTCATGATTCCTGAGGTTCTACAATGCCCAAACAGTAGAAAACCCCCACAAATGACCCCATTTCGGAAAGTAGACACCCTAAGGTATTCGCTGATGGGCATAGTGAGTTCATAGAACTTTTTATTTTTTGTCACAAGTTAGCGGAAAATGATGATGATTTTATTTTTTTTATTTTTTCTTACAAAGTCTCATATTCCACTAACTTGCGACAAAAAATAAAAAATTCTAGGAACTCACCATGCCCTTCACAGAATACCTTGGGGTGTCTTCTTTCCAAAATGGGGTCACTTGTGGGGTAGTTATACTGCCCTGGCAATTTAGGGGCCCAAATGTGTGAGAAGAACTTTGCAATCAAAATGTGTAAAAAATGACCGGTGAAATCCAAAAGGTGCACTTTGGAATATGTGCCCCTTTGCCCACCTTGGCAGCAAGGGAATGTGTTTTGGGGTGTCATTTTACATATACCCATGCTGGGTGAGAAAAATATCTTGGTCAAATGCCAACTTTGTATAAAAAAATGGGAAAAGTTGTCTTTTGCCAAGATATTTCTCTCACCCAGCATGGGTATATGTAAAATGACCCCCCAAAACACAATGCCCAACTTCTCCTGAGTACGGCGATACCACATGTGTGACACTTTTTTGCAGCCAAGGTGGGCAAAGGGGCACATATTCCAAAGTGCACCTTTCGGATTTCGCAGGCCATTTTTTACACATTTTGATTGCAAGGTACTTCTTACACATTTGGGCCCCTAAATTGCCAGGGCAGTATAACTACGCCACAAGTGACCCCATTTTGGAAAGAAGACACCCCAAGGTATTCCGTGAGGGGCATGGCGAGTTCCTAGAATTTTTTATTTTTTGTCACAAGTTAGCGGAAAATGATGATTTTTTTTTTCTCTTTTTTCCTTACAAAGTCTCATATTCCACTAACTTGCGACAAAAAATAAAAAATTCTAGGAATTCGCCATGCCCCTCACGGAATACCTTGGGGTGTCTTCTTTCCAAAATGGGGTCACTTGTGGCGTAGTTATACTGCCCTGGCAATTTAGGGGCCCATATGTGTAAGAAGTACTTTGCAATCAAAATCTGTAAAAAATGACCGGTGAAATCCGAAAGGTGCACTTTGGAATATGTGCCCCTTTGCCCACCTTGGCATCAAAAAAGTGTCACACATCTGGTATCGCCGTACTCAGGAGAAGTTGGGGAATGTGTTTTGGGGTGTCATTTTACATATACCCATGCTGGGTGAGAGAAATATCTTTGCAAAAGACAACTTTTCCCATTTTTTTATACAAAGTTGGCATTTGACCAAGATATTTTTCTCACCCAGCATGGGTATATGTAAAATGACACCCCAAAACACATTGCCCAACTTCTCCTGAGTACGGCGATACCAGATGTGTCACACTTTTTTGCTGCCAAGGTGGGCAAAGGGGCACATATTCCAAAGTGCACCTTTCGGATTTTGCAGGGCATTTTTTACACATTTTGATTGCAAAGTTCTTCTCACACATTTGGGCCCCTAAATTGCCAGGACAGTATAACTACGCCACAAGTGACCCCATTTTGGAAAGAAGACACCCTAAGGTATTCCGTGAGGGGCATGGCGAGTTCCTAGAATTTTTTATTTTTTGTCGCAAGTTAGTGGAATATGAGACTTTGTAAGGAAAAAAGAAAAAAAAAGAAAAATCATCATTTTCCGCTAACTTGTGACAAAAAATAAAAAATTCTAGGAACTCGCCGTGCCCCTCACGGAATACCTTGGGGTGTCTTCTTTCCAAAATGGGGTCACTTGTGGCGTAGTTATACTGCCCTGGCAATTTAGGGGCCCAAATGTGTAAGAAGTACCTTGCAATCAAAATGTGTAAAAAATGGCCTGCGAAATCCGAAAGGTGCACTTTGGAATATGTGCCCCTTTGCCCACCTTGGCTGCAAAAAAGTGTCACACATGTGGTATCGCCGTACTCAGGAGAAGTTGGGCATTGTGTTTTGGGGGGTCATTTTACATATACCCATGCTGGGTGAGAGAAATATCTTGGCAAAAGACAACTTTTCCCATTTTTTTATACAAAGTTGGCATTTGACCAAGATATTTTTCTCACCCAGCATGGGTATATGTAAAATGACACCCCAAAACACATTCCCCAACTTCTCCTGAGTACGGTGATACCACATGTGTGACACTTTTTTGCAGCCTAGATGCGCAAAGGGGCCCAAATTCCTTTTAGGAGGGCATTTTTAGACATTTGGATCCCAAGACTTCTCACACTTTCGGGCCCTTCTTCTCACACTTTCGGGCCCCTAAAAAGCCAGGGCAGTATAAATACCCCACATGTGACCCCACTTTGGAAAGAAGACACCCCAAGGTATTCAATGAGGGGCATGGCGAGTTCCTAGAATTTTTATTTTTTTTGCATAAGTTAGCGGATATTGATTTTTTTTTTTTTGTTTTTTTCTCACAAAGTCTCACTTTCCGCTAACTTAGGACAAAAATTTCAATCTTTCATGGACTCAATATGCCCCTCACGGAATACCTTGGGGTGTCTTCTTTCCGAAATGGGGTCACATGTGGGGTATTTATACTGCCCTGGCTTTTTAGGGGCCCTAAAGCGTGAGAAGAAGTCTGGAATATAAATGTCTAAAAATGTTTACGCATTTGGATTCCGTGAGGGGTATGGTGCGTCCATGTGAGATTTTATTTTTTGACACAAGTTAGTAGAATATGAGACTTTGTAAGAAAAAACAAAAACAAACAAAAAATTTCCGCTAACTTGTGCCCAAAAAAAATGTCTGAATGGAGCCTTACCAGGGGGGGGTGATCAATGACAGGGGGGTGATCACCCATATAGACTCCCTGATCACCCCCCTGTCATTGATCACCCCCCTGTAAGTCTCCATTCAGACGTCCGTATAATTTTTACGGATCCATGGATCGGATCCGCAAAACACATGCGGACGTCTGAATGGAGCCTTACAGGGGGGTTATCAATGACAGGGGGTGATCAGGGTGATCACCCCCCCGTCACTGATCACCCCCCCCTGTAAGGCTCCATTCAGACATCCGCATGATTTTTTACGGATCCATGGATACATGGATCGGATCCACAAAACACATGCGGACGTCTGAATGGAGCCTTACAGGGGGGTTATCAATGACAGGGGGTGATCAGGGTGATCACCCCCCCCTGTAAGGCTCCATTCAGACATCCGCATGATTTTTTACGGATCCATGGATACATGGATCGGATCCACAAAACACATGCGGACGTCTGAATGGAGCCTTACAGGGGGGTTATCAATGACAGGGAGTGATCAGGGTGATCACCCCCCTGTCAATGATCACCCCCCCTGTAAGGCTCCATTCAGACGTCCGCATGTGTTTTGCGGATCCGATCCATGTATCCATGGATCCGTAAAAAATCATGCGGATGTCTGAATGGAGCCTTACAGGGGGGTGATCAATGACAGGGGGTGATCAGGGAGTGTATATGGGTGATCACCCGCCTGTCATTGATCACCCCCCTGTAAGGCTCCATTCAGACGTCCGCATGATTTTTACGGATCCATGGATACATGGATCGGATCCACAAAACACATGCGGACGTCTGAATGGAGCCTTACAGGGGGGTTATCAATGACAGGGGGGTGATCAGGGAGTGTATATGGGTGATCACCCGCCTGTCATTGATCACCCCCTGTAAGGCTCCATTCAGACGTCCGCATGTGTTTTGCGGATCCGATCCATGTATCCATGGATCCGTAAAAATCATGCGGACGTCTGAATGGAGCCTTACAGGGGGGTGATCAATGACAGGGGGTGATCAGGGAGTGTATATGGGTGATCACCCGCCTGTCATTGATCACCCCCCTGTAAGGCTCCATTCAGACGTCCGTATGCTTTTTGCGGATCCGATCCATGTATCCGTGGATCCGTAAAAATCATACTGACGTCTGAACGGAGCCTGACAGGGGGCTGATCAATGACAGGGCGGTGATCAATGACAGGGGGGTGATAAGGGAGTTTATATGGGGTGATCAGGGGTTTATAAGGGGTTAATAAGTGACCGGGGGGGGGGGGGGGGTGTTTGGTGCGACTGTACTGACCTACCTGAGTCCTCTGGTGGTCGATCCTAACAAAAGGGACCACCAGAGGACCAGGTAGGAGGTATATTAGACGCTGTTATGAAAACAGCGTCTAATATACCTGTTAGGGGTTAAAAAATTCGGATCTCCAGCCTGCCAGAGAGCGATCGCCGCTGGCAGGCTGGAGATCCAATCGCTTACCTTCCGTTCCTGTGAGCGCTCGCGCCTGTGTGCGCGCGTTCACAGGAAATCTCGGCTCTCGCGGGAGGACGCGTATATGCGTCCACCCAGAAGAGCAGGACCGCCGGCAGGACGCAATCCTGCGTACGGCGGTCCTGAGGAGGTTAAATAGGGCGCTTAACTTCATCACCTGGCCTTGCGGTGAGGGGAGACCTGCTCCCTTCACATGTGAGCCTTGCTATGGCTTCCCTCACTCGTTTGGCTTCCAGTGCTTCCCCGTTTCCTTTCTCCCCTGACCTGTCAGGGGTTGGCCACAGGTCAATTTAGAGTGTTAGGTAGTTCCAACACGCGGTGATGTCCTAATTTTTTTTTCTCCAGCCCTTGGCTGAGCTCGGTGTTCCCTTTTGCCGCCTTCTTGCATTTGGGATTTTCTTCCAGGCATTTGTCCTGGGGTGCTGGCAGTCTTCACTGCTTCTTCCTTGAGGTTTCTTCCTTGTTATGGAACCTCTTGCCCAGTCCGTGTTTTTTCCTGTTGGGTCACATGGTTGTCCTGCACCAATATGCCCAACCGGTGGCATGGCTGTTCTTTTCCCACCCTCGGGGACTCATTTGGGACTTCCCATGGTGCTGTGTCCCCCAATGCCATGCACGAGAAAATTAGATTTTTTTTGTACTCGCCGTAAAATCCTTTTTCTCGTAGTAGGCATTGGGGGACACAGATCCCACCCTATGTTTTTACTTCCGCTTCTCCGGGCTGGTCTCTTGATCTTTCCCGGTACGGGAGTTGTTGGTTCCTTGCTTTTCTTCTCTCTCCTACTGCTTTTGGTACAAACTGAATAGCCTCGTGCCTGTGGAGAGGGTATAGCCCACCTAAGAGGAGCCAACACTTTTTGTGTCTAGTGCCTCCTAGTGGTAGTTGGACGTATACCCATGGTGCTGTGTCCACCAATGCCTACTACGAGAAAAGGATTTCACGGTGAGTACATTTTTATTCTCTTGAATGCATTGGGGGACACAGCACCATGGGTATATGAACCAGACGCCCTGACCAAGGAGAAGGGATCAGTGGTCCAGAGGGGGGAGAGGGGAAGCTGTCTTCAGGCACAGCAGGGCCACCCCATCAGCAGACAACACTTTTTCTTGGTGGTCTCCTGGGTGCCGTTTCCTCGCTGGGGTCCTCATCTTTCATCCCCCCTGCTTATGTGTGCGGCCGCCGGGGTCCCCTCCCCGGCTTTTCGGACAGCTAGGCCGTAACCTAGATCCGCCTCCTTTTTCTTCCCGGGCTTTGGCCCGACTCCTCCTCTCACTGGGACGGATCTCTGGCCTAGCTTCTATCACGGCTAGGCGCGGTCTTTTCCTCTGAAGGGGCGGTTTCTTCTGCTGCTGAAAAGGAGAAGAGGCTCCATCTTGCAGCTTAGGGCCTGATCGCCATTCAGAGTGTTCCTGTCCTCCCTTCGCTGTTTATGCTCATCGTGGGGCACAACACCTGGGGCCAGGTAGGATGGCCTCTCTGGCTATATACTCTTCTTTTCTGTAGTTGGTCTCTTTTTGCCACCATGTCCTCTGCTAGTACTGACCCTAAAGCCCGGGTGGCTTTTTTTTATGCTTGCTGTGCAGTAAGGCTTTTCCTTCCCCGCAACCTAACTCGTGCGTTGCTCCCATGCCCCCTACTGACGGCCTGGCCCCCCCTGTGGTGGCAGTCCCTCCTGATTGGGCCGCCTCACTGTCCAAGGCCATAGGAGACCTTGCCAGCCTGTCCCGGTCCATGGTGCAGTCGCTGGACCTCTTGCCTGCTCGAATTGCGGCAGTCTCTGCCCTTCATTGGGACCATGTTGCTGAAGGGGCTCGCCCCCGCTCTGACACCATGTCCCGTAAAAGGCCTCGAGTGATCTCAGCCGCGTCCCGCTCATCCTCAACGTCTTCCGGTCACTCCCTGGACAAGTCTGAGGCAGGCGAAGTCTCGTTTTCTGCCGATTCTGTGGCAGAGTTCTACTTTATCTGCGGCCATGCAGGACCTCATTAAGGCGGTTAGAGACACTCTCCATGTGCAGGAGGGTACTCCCTCCTCTTCTCAGGATCCTGTGTCCTTCCGCCGTTCCAAGCGTTCTGTGCTTGTTTTTCCTAACCACCCGGACCTCGACTCACTCCTGGCCAAGGAGTGGCGTCAGCCTGATAGGCGCCTGCAGATCTCTAAGGGTTCGGACGCTCTGTTTCCTTTCAGTGAAGAATCCAGGAACCTCGTCAGTCCCACCTCTGGTTGATCCTCGATTGGCCAAGGCCATCACCCTTCCCTTGGCTGATGTGGCTTCCTTGTCGGATCCCGCTGACAAGAAGATTGATTCCTTGGCTAAGGCCGTTTTTATAGTGGCAGGCTCCGCTGTTCAGCCTGCTTTTCCCGCCTCCTGGGTCGCCAAAGCTTGCGTGGTCTGGGCCAAGCAGCTCATCCATTTACTGCTGGATTCTGCTCCAGGTGAGATTTCCATTCTTGCCTCTCGGCTTCTCCAGGCTTCCCGGTACCTATGTGATGTCTCCCTGGAATCGGCTCGCCAGTCTAGCAGGGTGGCTGCTAACTCCGTGGCCATCCACCGTACGGTCTGGCTCCGTTCATGGGCGGCAGATGTGGCTTCCAAAAAGGCGCTGATCTCTCTCCCTTTTCAGGGTGAAAAGCTGTTTGGGAAACGCCTGGTGGAGCTTATTTCAGAGGCCACAGTAGGAAAAAGCTCCCTCCTCCCCCAGAACCGCCGTCGTTTCCCTTGGCGACTTCAAGGTCCAAAAATGTTTGCTCCTTTCAGGACACTTCCTCCCGCTCGGACAAGAAGTCGGGGAGCCTTCCTTCAAGGCTAGGTCTGCAGGAATTTTATTCAAATCTTTTCACGGTACCCAAGAAGGACAGCTCCCTCCGCCCTATTCTGGATCTGAAGGCGCTCAACCGCCTTGTTCGGACCCGGCACTTCCGCATGGAGTCGCTCAGGTCAGTAATTGCCTCCCTGGAGGAGGGCGAATTTTTGTCGTCCGTCGACATACACAACGCATACCTCCATTCCCATTGCCGTGGCCCATCAGCGGTGCCTTCGCTTCACGGTGGGTTCTCTGCATTTCCAGTTTGTGGCTCTGTCCTTCGGCTTAGGGTCTGCCCCGAAGGTCTTCACAAAGGTCCTGGCCCCTCTTATCGCTCTCCCCTGCACTCGGAGGGTGGCAGTGATTCCCTGCCTGGACGACCTGTTGGTGAAAGCTCCGTCTCTGTAGAACAACCCGGCTAGCCTCCGTATCACCCTGTCTGTCCTGTCTCAGTTCGGGTGGTTGGTCAACTATCCCAAGTCCTCCCAGGTTCCCCACCATTGAATGGATTTCCTGGGCATGACCTTAGACACTCGCCTTTTGTTGAGTGTTCCTTCCCTAGAACAAAGTGGTGGCTCTCCAAGATGCAGTGGTTTGCCTTTGCAAGCCGTCCCCTCTACTTCTTCGGATGTGCATGCAGGTTTTTGGGCCGGATGTTTGCCTCCTTCGAGGTAATCCCATTTGCGCAATTCCATTCCGGGCCTCTTCAGCTGGCGATCCTGTCCAGCTGAGACAAGTCCCAGCTGGGCCTCGACCGTCTGGTTTGTCTTCCCCCATCTCATCCGCAAGGAGTTGTGCTGGTGGCTTCTACCTCGCACCCTATCTCTGGGCAAGTCCTTTCTCAGTGCCTGTAGTCAGCAGCGAAATCCTCCCTGCACATAAATATTCTGGAGCTCAGGGCGATCTTTCTGGCTCTCTCTCATTGGACACACCTTCTCTCCGGACTTCTGGTCTGAATCCAGGCGGACAACTCCACTGCGGTGGCGTACCTGAATCATCAGGGGGGCACCAGAAGTGTGAGGGTCATGGAAGAGGCATCACACACACAGTACAGACCAAAAGTTTGGACACACCTACTCATTCAAAGAGTTTTCTTTATTTTCATGACTATGAAAATTGTAGATTCACACTTAAGGCATCAAAACTATGAATTAACACATTATATACATAACAAAAAAGTGTGAAACAACTGAAAATATGTCATATTCTAGGTTCTTCAAAGTAGCCACCTTTTGCTTTGATTACTGCTTTGCACACTCTTGGCATTCTCTTGATGAGCTTCAAGAGGTAGTCACCTGAAATGGTCTTCCAACAGTCTTGAAGGAGTTCCCAGAGATGTTTAGCACTTGTTGGCCCTTTTGCCTTCACTCTGCGGTCCAGCTCACCCCAAAGCATCTCGATTGGGTTCAGGTCCGGTGACTGTGGAGGCCAGGTCATCTGGCGCAGCACCCCATCTCTCTCCTTCATGGTCAAATAGCCCTTACACAGCCTGGATGTGTGTTTGGGGTCATTGTCCTGTTGAAAAATAAATGATGGTCCAACTAAACGCAAACCGGATGGAATAGCATGCCGCTGCAAGATGCTGTGGTAGCCATGCTGGTTCAGTATGCCTTCAATTTTGAATAAATCCCCAACAGTGTCACCAGCAAAGCACCCCCACACCATCACACCTCCATGCTTCACAGTGGGAACCAGGCATGTAGTGTCCATCCTTTCACCTTTTCTGCGTCGCACAAAGACACGGTGGTTGGAACCAAAGATCTCAAATTTGGACTCATCAGACCAAAGCACAAATTTCCACTGGTCTAATGTCCATTCCTTGTGTTCTTTAGCCCAAACAAGTCTCTTCTGCTTGTTGCCTGTCCTTAGCAGTGGTTTCCTAGCAGATAATCTACCATGAAGGTCTGATTCAAACAGTCTCCTCTTAACAGTTGTTCTAGAGATGTGTCTGCTGCTAGAACTCTGTGTGGCATTGACCTGGTCTCTAATCTGAGCTGCCGTTAACCTGTGATTTCTGAGGCTGGTGACTTGGATGAACTTATCCTCCGCAGCAGAGGTGACTCTTGGTCTTCCTTTCCTGGGGCGGTCCACATGTGAGCCAGTTTCTTTGTAGCGCTTGATGGTTTTTGTGACTGCACTTGAGGACACTTTCAAAGTTTTCCCAATTTTTTGGACTGACTGACCTTCATTTCTTAAAGTAATGATGGCCACTCGTTTTTCTTTACTTAGCTGCTTTTTTCTTGCCATAATACAAATTCTAACAGTCTATTCAGTAGGACTATCAGCTGTGTATCCACCTGACTTCTCCACAACGCAACTGATGGTCCCAACCCCATTTATAAGGCAAGAAATCCCACTTATTAAACCTGACGGGGCACACCTGTGAAGTGAAAACCATTTCAGGTGACTACCTCTTGAAGCTCATCAAGAGAATGCCAAGAGTGTGCAAAGCAGTAATCAAAGCAAAAGGTGGCTACTTTGAAGAACCTAGAATATGACATATTTTCTGTTGTTTCACACTTTTTTGTTATGTATATAATTCCACATGTGTTAATTCATAGTTTTGATGCCTTCAGTGTGAATCTACAATTTCATAGTCATGAAAATAAAGAAAACTCTTTGAATGAGAAGGTGTGTCCAAACTTTTGGTCTGTACTGTACTTCGGTGGGTGGATTCCTTTGTTCCGGTCCTCTCCGCAGACCACATTCCCGGGGTCGACCATTGGGCAGCAGACTCACTCAGTCGCCAAAGCCCCGACCCGGGCGAGTGGTCTCTTCACCCAGAGGTGTTTCTTCATCTGTCTCAACGTTGGGGCACGCCCGACATAGACCTTTTCACCTCCCGTCTCAACCACAAGGTACCGCGTTACGTCGCAAGGTCCCGGGACCCTCAGGCGCTGGCCTCAGATGCTCTGGTCCTTCCTTTGGTCCCAGTTCAGTCTCTTGTACCTCTTTCCTCCCATCCCGCTCCCTCCCAGGGTTCTCAAGCGCCTGAAGTCGCCCCGGGTTTCGGCGATTCTGGTGGCCCCGGACTGGCCTCACCGAGCATGGTACGCGGAGCTTCTGTTCCTACTCGACGACGCGCCGTGGCGTCTCCCTATACGTCCCGACCTCCTTTTCCAAGGTCCGCTACTCCACCCGAGTTTACATCAGCTGCGTGTGGTTGTTGAGGCCGCGGTACTGAGGTTCCACAGTCTCTCGGAGTCTGTTATCCAGACTATGCTCCATGCACGCAAGCCCCTGTCTTCCAGAATTTATCATTGTACCTGGAAGACTTATTTTTCCTGGTGTGAGGCTGCTCAGTTTCACCCTCTCTACCTTTCTGTTCCCAGAGTCTTGTCTTTCCTCCAGGCAGGCTTTGACAAGGGCCTTCGGCTGGCCTCTCTCAAGGGTCAGATTTCGGCCTGATCTGTTCTTTTCCAGAAACCCCTGGCTTCTCGCCACAAAGTGAGAACCTTTCTGCAGGGGGTCGCTCACCGCGTTCCGCCTTTTGGTCCTCCTGTGGACCCGTGGGACTTGAACCTTGTCCTGGACGCTCTTCAGGCCTCTCCCTTTGAGCCTTTACAGGATATTTCTCTTTCCTTTGTCTCATTTAAGGTCGCCTTTCTTGTGGCAATTACTTCTATTCGCAGAGTTTCTGAACTTGCTATGCTCTCTTGCAGATCCCCTTTCTTGGGGTTTCATCAGGATAAGGTGGTGTCCTCATTCCATATTAATGAGGAGATTGTTCTTCCGTCCTTCTGTCCTAACCCCTCTCATCCTAGGGAGCGTTCTCTTCACCATTTGGATGTTAGGGCTCTTCCTCTATCTTCAGTTGACTGAGTCCTTCCGCCGGTTGGACTCCCTCTTTGTGGTCCCTTAGGGTCCTCGCAAGGGCCTGCAAGAGTCCAAGGCCACCATACCCCCTTGGATTAGGTCAGCAGTTAAGGAGGTCTATGTTGCGAAGGGTTGTTTTCCTCCCTTTCAGTTGACCGCTCATTCCACTAGGGCGGTCGGGGCTTCTTGGGCGGTTAGACATCAGGCCTCAGCTTCCCAGGTCTGCAAGGCCGCCACCTGGGCCTCTGTCCATACGTTTTCCAAATTTTATCACATCCACTCCTTGGCTTCTGCTGATGCCAGTTTGGGTCGCAGGGTTCTGCAAGCAGCCGTTAGTTGCGTTGCATGGCTGTCTTTCTGCCCTCCCTTGTTGACTGCTCTAGGACGTCCCATGGTGCTGTGTCCCCCAATGCATTCAAGAGAAAACTGGATATTTTGTACTCACCGTAAAATCCTTTTCTCGTAGGATGCATTGGGGGACACAGATCCCACCCTTTGTGGCTAAGTTTTTCTGTTGGTCCTCTCTGGTTTAGGACTTGTTGGTTTACAGTTTTTATCTTGTGCTCCTACTGCTTTTCTACCTACTGGTTTGCTCCCGCATCTGCAGTGGGTATAGCCTAGATAGGAGGAGCCAACACTTTTTACTTCTAGTGTCAGCTGAGCATATACCCATGGTGCTGTGTCCCCCAATGCATCCTATGAGAAAAGGATTTTACGGTGAGTACAAACATCCAGTTTTTCATTTTCACAGCCAAGTGTTTCTATATCCTATGAAACACTTGTTGAGTCAGTACACTCACCACACCCCTCAATGAATGCCTTGAGGGGGGTAGTTTCCAATGTGGGGTCATTTTTGTGGTTTCCTTTCTAAGGGGACCTCAGAGTCTCTTTATATGTGACATTGCATCCAAAAACCATACCAGCAAAATCTGGCCACCAAAAGCCATATGACTGTTTTTCCCTTCTGAGCCCTGCAGTGTGCCCATACGGCAGTTAATGGCCACATGTGGGGTGCTGCCGTATTCAGGAGAAAATGGATAACAAATAGTGTGGAGCATTTGCGCCTGTAATATGAAAATTTGCGCCTAAAGTCACATTTTCTTGTAAAATATGTAATTTTTCATTTTCACAGCCAAGTGTTTCTTTTTTTTCTAGGAAACAAAGTGCTCACTACCCCCTTGAAATCTTCTTTAGGGGATCATCCAGGATGATGATGCCTATAGACTTGAATGGAGCAGAGGGGAAGGTCATGTGATGAGAGAAGTGCCTGGGCTAGGGAGGAACACTCTGAACATGCCAGCAACACTGTGCCTCAACTGAGCCAGGCCTGCTGTGGGACAATATACAGTCCCTGACAAAAGTCTTGTCGCTTTTGTACAAATTGACCTGAAGTGCCGCTAAAATATATTTCTAATCAAGATTTTGTTACAAGAAATGGGTAATTTTAATCCCAACAGCTTTTGTAATAATGTTTTAGTGCAAAACGAAACTGACAAAAAGTATTCTAATATTCACAGCTTGGTAAAGCCCATTGAGTAAATTTTTGCCAAGACATAAGTGTTGTCGCCTTGTCATATGAGCTTCACCTGTGACTAATAATGGATCAATTAGGTCTCAGGTGTGTATAAAAAGAACCCTATTACACTAGATCTTCACATCAACTGCATTTAGACCTCTGCAAACATGCCTAAGATTCACCCGGAGACTAAAGTGTTGATTATCAAGAGGTTGAAGACCAGATCCACTGCTGATGTGGCAGACACCTTCAATGTGTCTCGGCGTCAAGCTCAGAGGATAAAAAAAAGATTTAAAGAGACTGGAGACATTTTGGACAAAGCCAGGTCAGGCCGACCCCGCAAAACAACTAATCGAGAGGACCGTTCGTTGGCTCAAAAATCCAAGGCCAGCTGATTTTCCACTGCAGCAGAGCTCCACGAGACCTAGTCACCTGAAGTCCCTGTGTCAATCAGAACAGTTTGGTGGATTCTGTCTCGAAATGGCCTCCATGATCGAATCAGTGCCCATAAGCCAGCACTAAACAAAAGACCATTGAAAAAAACGTGTGGCATTTGCCAAGGGCCACAGCCTGCTAAAAGGATGGACGCTGGAAAAGTGGCAGAAGGTGGATTTTTCAGATGAATCTTCTGTTGAATTACACCACAGTCGCCGCAAATATTGCAGGAGACCTACTGGAACCCGCATGGAGACGAGGTTTACCCAGAAAACAGTGAAGTTTTGGTGGAGGCAAAATCATGGCCTGGGGTTACATCCAGTATGGGTGTGTGCGAGGGATCTGCAGGGTGGAAGGCAACATCAATAGTCTAAAATACCAAGAAATCTTAGCTACCTCTTATATTCCCAACCATGAAAAAGGCCAAATTCTGCAGCAGGATGGTGCTCCATCGCATACTTCCATCTCCACATCAAAGTTTCTTAAGGCGAAGAAGATCAAGATGCTCCAGGATTGGCCAGCCCAGTCACCAGACATGAACATCATTGAGCATATGTGGTGTAGGATGAAAGAGGAAGCATGGAAGACGAAACCAAAGAATATTGATGAACTCTGGGAGGCATGAAAGACTGTTTTCTTTGCTATTCCTGGTGACTTCATCAATAAATTGTATGAGTCCTTGCCAAACCGCATGGATGCTGTCCTTCAAGCTCATGGAAGTCATATAAGATATTAAATTTGGATCTCACAGCACCACTACTTAATTTGCTGACATATTTTTGGATTTGCAGTAAAGTTGTTCAATTTCTGTATAGGCCAAAAAACTTTTGTCTTGCCAAAATTTGACCTTTCTGTCTTGATTAAATTATAAATCTTTTTTCAGTGACATTAATTTATTTCAGTGCATTAAACATCATTTGGGAGGGCTTTAACTTTTCATATGAGCTATTTCTAACACCAATTGATTAATTAAGTCAGGTTAATAGAAGGAGTTTCTACAAAATAGAGACGCAACGACTTTTGTCAGGGACTGTAGTTTATTGCCAGTTTAAAAGGATAGCATGGAATCCAAGCACCTTAAAGGGGTTATTCAGCCCATAATATTGAAGACCTATCCTCAGGATAGGTCATCACTATCTCATAGGCAGACGTCCTGGGTGATCAGCTGTGAGACGATAAGGCGGCGCTCCATGTGAGCGCCACTTCCGTCTTGTCTCAGTGTAGCTGTGGCATAGTGTAATTTCAGGCACCCGCCCTATTCACTTCAATAGAGTGGGTGCTTGTATTACCGCTGCACTTCCGAGACAAAATGCGGTGTAATAAAAAGGAAGCGCCGTCTCCTCTTCTAAAAGCTGATCAGCGGGGGTGCCGGGCGTCGGACCCCCGCCAATCTGATATTGATGACCTATCCTGAGGATAGGTCATCAATATTATGGGCTGGATAACCTCTTTAACATATAATGTATACACACACACCTGCCATAACATTAAAACTAATATTGTATCCCCCCTTGTGCTGCCAAAACAATGTCTAGGCATGAACTCCTCAAGATCTTTGAATGTTTCCTGTGATATCTGCCACCAAGCTATTAGCAGACTCTTAAAGGGGTTGTCTGAACATGTGTCCCTAATGCAGTGTAATGCCCCCCTTGTGTGCTCCCCTATGCACATTATAACACCCTAATTATGTGCCACCAACACAGTAGAATGCCCTATTCTGTGCCCTCCATGCAGTATTGTGCCCCAAAAATGAAATGGTGGCTCGGCACGGCAGGCATGATCACGTTATGGAGTCATGCATGTACGTGCCAAACCGTCGGTTGCAGGGGGAACGGTTGATGGCTCCGTGCCTCACCTTTCTGTTCTTTCTGTATCCATATCCAGAGGACAAGAAAAATCTGTTCCATTGACCTGACTGGGGCTTGCAGAAATCCATATGCTTGCTGCCCCATTTAAATGAATGGAGCTGATGCTCAGTTGCAGAAATATCTGCAGACCCCTGAAGAGCAGACAGGTTCCATATTGGACCCCCCTGATACTCCAGTGGTCACAACCTTACTTTAGATTGCTACTCCCACTCCAATGATCTCTTCATTAGGGCTCTCAGCAGTGATCCCTTCCAACCGGCCATTTTTTTCTGGGAAGTCAAAATATCACATGATATGTAAAACTTGACGGTAACTCAATCAGGTGAATGTGGTTATTTCTGCAGCACGCACACAGATATCCACAATCCCCATTCAGACAAATTAGGCCGTAGCGGCACTGGTCAGAGATTTGGTTATTTGGTGATTAGGCTACCATTTCTGTGCCAAAATTGTGGTTTTTGGTGCAGAATTGATGCAGTTTTACCACAGATCTCACCCTTAGGCCTTATGCACACGACCTTAGCAGGTTTATGCCCGTATTCCTGCCTGAAGACAGTACGTCCGCAATATACGCGCACTGGCCATATACACACCATATCACGGATGCGGACCCATTCACTTGAATGGATCCACAATCTGGACGATATGGTGTGGTGCAAAACGGAGGCGTGGATCGGAAGTACTAGGGAGTGCTTCCATGGGTTTTCTGTCCCTGCCAGTAGTGGATGCACTACTGTTTTGTGGTGCGGACTGTTGGATGCGGTCCACAGGCAGTGGGCACACAGTCGTTGCCTGTGCATTGCGGACCATAATTTGCGGTCCTGCAGCATGGGCATGGCCGACACGGTCGTGTGCATGAGGTCTAACATTAAAAAGGGTGAAATCCACACCAAAAATCACAAATGTAATTGACATGATGCAGATTTCAAAACTGAACAAAAAAGGCAAAGTGGATATGACATTTGTCTAATCTCATTAACTTTGCCTATACCGTATTACGCTGCACAAAAATGAAGGATATATATATATACAGGTCCTTCTAAAAAAAATTAGCATATTGTGATAAAGTTCATTATTTTCTGTAATGTACTGATAAACATTAGACTTTTATATATTTTAGATTCATTACACACCAACTGAAGTAGTTCAAGCCTTTTATTGTTTTAATATTGATGATTTTGGCATACAGCTCATGAAAACCCCAAATTCCTATCTCAAGAAATTAGCATATCATGAAAAGGTTCTCTAAACGAGCTATTAACCTAATCATCTGAATCAACTAATTAACTCTAAACACCTGCAAAAGATTCCTGAGGCTTTTAAAAACTCCCAGCCTGGTTCATTACTCAAAACCGCAATCATGGGTAAGACTGCCGACCTGACTGCTGTCCAGAAGGCCATCATTGACACCCTCAAGCAAGAGGGTAAGACACAGAAAGAAATTTCTGAACGAATAGGCTGTTCCCAGAGTGCTGTATCAAGGCACCTCAGTGGGACGTCTGTGGGAAGGAAAAAGTGTGGCAGAAAACGCTGCACAACGAGAAGAGGTGACCGGACCCTGAGGAAGATTGTGGAGAAGGACCGATTCCAGACCTTGGTGGACCTGCGGAAGCAGTGGACCGAGTCTGGAGTAGAAACATCCAGAGCCACCGTGTACAGGCGTGTGCAGGAAATGGGCTACAGGTGCCGCATTCCCCAGAAACAGTGGCAGAAGCGCCTGACCTGGGCTACAGAGAAGCAGCACTGGACTGTTGCTCAGTGGTCCAAAGTACTTTTTTTGGATGAAAGCAAATTTTGCATGTCATTCGGAAATCAAGGTGCCAGAGTCTGGAGGAAGACTGGGGAGAGGGAAATGCCAAAATGCCTGAAGTCCAGTGTCAAGTACCCACAGTCAGTGATGGTCTGGGCTGCCATGTCAGCTGCTGGTGTTGGTCCACTGTGTTTTATCAAGGGCAGGGTCAATGCAGCTAGCTATCAGGAGATTTTGGAGCACTTCATGCTTCCATCTGCTGAAAAGCTTTATGGAGATGAAGATTTCATTTTTCAGCACGACCTGGCACCTGCTCACAGTGCCAAAACCACTGGTAAATGGTTTACTGACCATGGTATTACTGGGCTCAATTGGCCTGCCAACTCTCCTGACCTGAACCCCATAGAGAATCTGTGGGATATTGGGAAGAGAAAGTTGAGAGACGCAAGAACCAACACTCTGGATGAGCTTAAGGCCGCTATCGAAGCATCCTGGGCCTCCATAACACCTCAGCAGTGCCACAGGCTGATTGCCTCCATGCCACGCCGCATAGAAGCAGTCATTTCTGCAAAAGGATTCCCGACCAAGTATTGAGTGCATAACTGAACATAATTATTTGAAGGTTGACTTTTTTTGTATTAAAACACTTTTCTTTTATTGGTCGGATGAAATATGCTAATTTTTTGAGATAGGAAATTTGGGTTTTCATGAGCTGTATGCCAAAATCATCAATATTAAAACAATAAAAGGCTTGAACTACTTCAGTTGTGTGTAATGAATCTAAAATATATGAAAGTCTAATGTTTATCAGTACATTACAGAAAATAATGAACTTTATCACAATATGCTAATTTTTTTAGAAGGACCTGTAGGCTGGCATTCTTTGAGGATCCGCTCTGCCTGATATTGATAAGGGGGTATCTGGCATTTTGAAGGGGTTGGCAGAGATAAACAGAAAGTTTAACAATGCCCCTGAAAGTTGTAAAAAATTAAATAAAAATGATTACATACTCACTTCTTTCTTCAGTACCATGTGGCACCTTTTAAAACTATGTCCTCTTGTAGCAGTTTTTCTTCTTTTAAATATTCTTTCTTTTCTATGTTTCTCTGAGGACAGTGATTGGCTGCAGCAGTCACGTGCCATATACCTGTATGTCACTGCTGCAGTCTGTAAACTGAGGGAGAAAGAACGGACCGGCGGCACAGAGACCAGCGGTGGAGAAAGAGCATTCTGGGGCACTTATACATTTTGTAATTAGCTCAGACAATCCCTTTAAAGGGAATCTGTCACCTGGTTTGAGCATATTAACCATTGCCATTTAGAATAAACGACCTTCTTTCCTGCAGTGGTCTTCTTCTCTTCATGGTTTCATTTTGTGATCTGCAAATGAATCTTGAAGGTGCCCAGAGGGGCATTATTCTTCTTCTCTGGAGCCCCTGCAGTGCCCAGCCCGCCTTAATTTCGGGCCCAAGCATGCCTACTCATTATGAAATATCATCCCACAGCCAAGGTGAACTGCACCGCCCCCGACGCTACGTCAACTAATACATTCAAACTACACCCGATTTCTTTCTTTCGGCCGCCGGAGATCTCGCGCAGGCGCAGTACCGCAGACTACCTGCACCTGTGTGATCAAATAGCTCCTGAGGGCAACAGCTTCAAAAGTGTCACTGAGCATGCGCCGAGCCCAGTGACACTTTTGAAGCTGTTGCCCTCAGGAGCTATTTGATCGCGCAGGCAGTCGGTGGTACTGCGCCTGCGTGAGATTTCTGGCGGCCGAAAGAAGCCAGGGGTGTAGCTTGAATGTATTAGTTGACATAGCGGAGGGGGCGGCGCCGTTCACCTCGGCTGTGAGACGATATTTCATACTGAGTAGGCGTGCTTGGGCTCGAAATTAAGGCGGGCTGGGCACTGCAGGGGCTCCAGAGAAGAAGAATAACGCCCCTCTGGGCACCTTTGAGGTTCATTTGCATATCACTCATTTTATCAAAATGAAACCATGAAGAGAAGAAAGAAGACCACTGCAGGAACGAAGGTGGTTTATTGTACATGGCAATGGTGTCAGCTTAATATGCTCAAACCAGGTGACAGGGGGCACTGTCTATAGGGTCACCTTCTGACTGGCACTATGAATCTGTTGTGTGTGGGGTATGAGTTTGACCAGAACTTGAGGACCAACAAATACCAGTACGTTGTAGACTGGACAGAGTTACACGTATTCTGCATCAATGGCCATCTTTTCAATGCAACGTTGGAAGAAATGTGGGGTGCTCTCAAAATAATGCAGAAAATTGAGCCAAGCTTGAGTTTACGAGTTCTTTATCGTGGCCTCCCAGGAGAGAGGGGGTTATAGTGCACCAAGCGCAGCATCTGAATTTTTTTTCCCATTGCTCTTTTAACAATCTTCACACCCCCCCCCCCCCCCCCCTCTATGCATATTGGTGTGCTGGGACTGCAGCTAACGACATGGCGTCCCGGTGACACATCCAGGGTATATTCACACAACAGATTTTGTCTGCACCAAAACCCCAGCGGCAGCCGCGTGGTGTCCAGTCCACCTTTTGTTGTTTTCAATGGGAAGTCGGGCTGCTGTTTGCGTGGCTGGTGGTTTAAAGCCATGGCCGCACCAAGAAAGAATATGCCCTTTCTTGCCGCAGTCTCTGGACAGAAGCCGTGGTGCATCAAATAATGAAATAATATACAAGGTGGGCTCTAATATACAGAGAGGAACCAAGATCAAAAAGAGGGACTTTGCTCTATAAAGGGAGGTTTAAAAACACACCATCGGGGAACAATTTTAAGAACAAAATGGTGTGGAGGCATGTGGCACCTTTTAAAAAATCTTTAATGAAAAAATAAAAACACCCAGAATCTAAAAGCGGGAAAGTTGTTGTCACTGCTGCTCTGACGCTCCGTCCACTTCCATTCTCGTGGCTGTTGCACGCCCCCTTCAGGACACGATCATCATGGCGGTTAATTGCCAACCACAAGTGGCGCGTGGTTGGCGGCGTTGGCCGACGTGACGCCGTGCGTTGTTTTACCACGTGATCGGAGACGTTTCTTCCGTGCAACACCGGTCATCATGGCTATCTGCAGCTTCTTCCTGCAGGGTCGCTGTAAGTTTGGAGACAAATGTTGGAACGAACATCCGAGAGACGGAAGGCACCATGGACAGAACCGGCACCAAGGGCAGGCCTCAGGTATGGGTTCTGTGCCCGCAGAGCCGGGGGAGGAGTTCTTCTATACTAACCAGTACATACACACGTAGATGTGCTGCCTACCACCACCTCATGCCATCTGTGTTCTGTACTACAGCAAGCAGTGTGTGTATGTACCTGTCCATGGTATGGACGTGCCCCTGTAACAGGGTTTCCTTGGTATAGGGTAAAATAGGGGTTCTCCAGGCTTTTTTGGTCATGCTGTATGCAGACTTGCGGAGGACAGGTCGTCTGCTCAGTATTTACACTGTTTCACACTTGCGTTGTGGCACATCTGAAAACCAGGAAAAAAACGGATCCGTTTTGTCCCCATTCATTGTCAGTAGGGCCAAAACTGATCAGAATGAATTCCCTTCTGTTTTGTAGCTTTTTTTTTTTTTTTGGACAGGACACAAAATTGCTGCATGCTGGAGTTGTGTCCGGTCTGCAAACCGGATCAATGTAAGGTACTTTCACACTTGCGGCAGGACGGATTAGACAGGCTGTTCACCATGTCGGATCCGCCCTGCGGCTATTTCGCCGTGCTGCCGCTCCATCCCCATTGACTATAATGGGGACAGGGGCGGAGCTCCGGCGGTGCACGGCGAAAGGCCACCGGACTAAAATTACTGCATGTCAGGCTTTTTAGTCCGGCGGCGGAAATAGCCGCAGGACGGATCCGACATGGTGAACAGCCTGTCGGATCCGTCCTGCCGCAAGTGTGAAAGTACCTGGTGCCGGATCTGGGACCCCCACCTACATCGAGAACGGAGCCCTAAAGATTGCAGAGGGAGCACTGCGCATGCAGAGCCGCCCTCTATTTATTTATTTCTATGGGGTAGCCGAACGATGGCTCGGCTATTTCTATCGGTCCATAGTAGGGATCGACCGATTATCGGATTTACCGATATTATCGGCCGATATTCAGGATTTTGAACACTATCGGTATCGGCATCTATTTTGCCGATATTCCGATAGTGTATGGGGAACACAGATCGCGCTGCTGACAGCGCTCTCCGTGTTCCCCTTAGCAGCACAGGGGAGAAGGAGCAGTGTCTCCTCCCCCTGTGCTGCTGCCGCCAATGTAAGGACAGGGGACAGGAGGAGGGGAGGAGCTATGGCCACTGCTCCACCAATGAAGATTAATCTATCATTCATTCATATACAGGAGGCGGGAGCTGCAGGATCACATAGCCGGCTCCCGGCCTCTATGAGCTGTAGCTGCGATCTGCGGTAGTTAACTCCTCAGGTGCCGCGGATCGCAGCTACTGCTCATAGAGGTCGGGAGCCGGCTATGTGATCCTGCAGCCAGCTCCCGCCTCCTGTATATGAATAAATGTGGGATTAAGCTTCATTGGTGGCGCAGTGCGCCCCCCCAAGCCCCCCAGTATCAGATATTGGTGGCGCAGTGCGCCCCCCCCAAGCCCCCCAGTATCAGACATTGGTGGCGCAGTGCGCCCCCCCCCCCCCCCAGTGGTGGCGCATAGGGGCCCCCCCACCCCAGTCGCATTGCGCCCCTCCACAGGATCCCCTCTCCCTTGCTCCTCCGATCGGAGCCCCAGCAGTGTAATGCTGGGGCTCCGATCGGTTACCATGGCAGCCAGGACGCTATTGAAGCTCTGGCTGCCATGGTAAGCTCCATGCTGCTGTGTGCACAAAGCACACAGCAGGGACAGTGTGAGCTCCTATTCACCCTGATAGATCTCTATCAGGGTGAATAGGACAAGGGTTCTAGTCCCTAAGGGGGCTAAAAGTTAGTGTAAAAAAAAAAAGTTACAAAAAAAATAATAAAAACACCAAAATATTAAATATAAATGAAAAAGAAAGATTTACAAAAAAAAATACACATTGACAATAAACATTAATTTTCAGCAGATTTGTGGGAATTATTTTTTTTTTTTCAAAAATGAAAATTCCCAGAATATCGGTATAAATTATCGGCTATCGGCCTGAAAGTTCACAAATTATCGGTATCTGCCCTAAAAAATCTATATCGGTCGATCCCTAGTCCATAGAAATGAATAGAAGCGGTGGCTGCACAAGCGCAGTGCACGGCCATTAAATCCTTTAGGGAGAGCGCTTGGCGGTTGTCCAACCCCAGAAAACTTGGGGTCCTTCGGCCACCACCTTCCTCACTCTGTTCTCGATGCAGGTGCGGGTCCCAAAGGTCTGAACCTGCACCTATCAGACAATAGGGGCATAACCTAGCGATATTACCCCAATATCTAAGATGCGGAAAACCCCTTTAAAATCAAAATTCAATTTCTTGTATTGCTGGTTTCTGACCTGGAGATGTAACGGTATGACTATCAATTTGCCTCTAAGCTGCATCATCAAGTTGGAATTCATCAGGTCCGCGATACGTGCAGCCTTCTAACTTCTCCAAAAACCTCACATGGACCAATAGGGACAACGACAGAAGTTCTTCTTGGTCTGGATCTGGTGATAATAGAGACAGAAGCTCGAAATCAAATGCACCTTCAGGATTCTTCTCATCCCAGAACAGATTTAATGCATTGGCTAACCAGGATCATGCCAGAGACACCGGCCAGGACAAGGAAGGAAGCCTCCTGTAAGTATCTAAGCCCTTCATGTAGGAGGCGAATCTGACTTTTCTTATTGGCTTTTGCCTACAGCAGGGATCAGCAATCTTTGGCACTCCAGCTGCTTCGAAACTGCAACTCCCAGCATGCACATAACTGCCATAAAAGTGACAGGAGGATTCTGGGAGTTGTAGTTTCAGAACAGCTGGAGTGTCGGAGGTTGCTGATTCGTGGTCTACAGGGCTTCTAAGGCTGTGGTTAGACTATGTTTGAGCATTCTGTTAGAGGTGGATATCAGAAGGAGTTCTGAACGTACGCCTCTGATGGTAGGCTTTGATTTATGCCGCCGTATAGCCAAACAGTGGCATACGTTCCCATAGGCACCGCAAAAATAAAAATTTCTCGCCCATTTTCCTTGGGGGACACAGACCTTGGGTATAGCTCAGCTCCCTAGGAGGCGTGACACTAAGTAAAACTGTTAAGCCCCTCCTCCATCAGCTATACCCTCAGCCTGGAGATAGAGGCTACCAGTTTTAGCTTAGTGTCCAAGGAGGCAAGACACCCCCTGCTACTGCAGGGCTGTTTTCTCCTTGTTTTAATTTTTTCTCTAATTTTGTTATTTTATTTTTGTTTTTTCCTAGGGATACCAGAGACGCATTGGACCTCTCTGTTCTCCCGGGGTTGAGCTGCACCAGTGCCAACGTATTTGCGCTGCTGCCTCCCCCACTGAAGCAATAGGAGGATCTGGGCAGTACCGGCTCCCCTACATCCCGCCAGCTAGGGGGTCGCCCGCACGCCAAGCCCCTCTTCCAGCTTCCTGCCACTGCGGTGCCAGGGGCTGAAGGGGCGACCCTGCTGGAAGGAAATGAGGGTGAAGACAGGTAAGATGGCTTTTCCAGCCCATTCCCTGTCCCTGTTGCACTGGGTTCGGGGGGGGGGCACCCGTGGTCGGCCGTTTCCTGCGCTTCTCAGAGCGCTCTGTGGGATCTCCCCATCTGCCTGCTTTTCATGTACCTCCCGATCTTACACATCCCGCCGCCGCCCGCTGCTTAAAAGATAGCCCCTGCTTCTTACTACCTCCCCGCCGCCGCCCGCTCTGTACCGTGATCGAGGGGGCGGGGCTTAGGCCCGGCATCGGCGGTTCGGTTCGGCGGGACGGGGGTCAGGTGACCACCTTACCTTCCGACGTCCGGTTATACCGCCGCGCTTTTGGGGCCTGCGGGCCCTTCTTTGACAACATATGCCTGGGAATCTCGGGCAGCACGGGGTGCGGGTGTTTTTTTCGCGCGCGCGCGTCATGGGGGCGGAGTTTCGTTATGAAACATTCAAGCGTGGAGGGGGCGGAGCTTGTTCCCGCGTCTCTGCTCAAGCTTGCCGCGCTTCCTCACTCCGGACTGAAGTGGAGACACGTGGGAGACACCGGTGCATCGCTGGGGACGCACGCTGATTTTCTGGCTGCCTCGCGGCTGCTGATCTGGACCTTCGCTCCTAGGGATCTGACCTGACGTTCTTCTGAGGCACTGGTAGGGCTGTTAACCCTCTCCTAACCCCACTGGTCATAGCCGCTGCAATCCCTTGTCCCTGTATCAAGGTACGACCACTTGTCAGCATGTCTGATCCCACGGGTGCCCCCAAACCCTGGTACCACGCCTGTACCGCCTGCAAGGCACTTTTTCCAAGTGGGCAATCTGAGCCGCATTGCCTTGCATGTCAGGCCCCGGTGCAGGGCCCGCTTTCTGCTGTGCCCCCTGTTGTTTCTGAACCCCCTGACTGGGCTAGGTCTCTGTCTCTGGCGGTGGAGAGCCTTACACACGTGGTGGGCCGTCTCGTGGATAGACCGCCTCTCCCGCAGACTGCCGAAATCCCTGTCGCACCTGCTGGGAATGCCGTTTCTGCCGCCCCCACTGATTCCCTGCCTCCCAGTGAATCTTCCAGGGCCCGGCGTACTCAGAAACGTTCAAGGGTTGAGCGCACATCTTCTCCTGATGTTTCGCTCTCTCCGCCATGCGTGCGAGCTCAGTCAAGCCTATCCTCTCAAAGGGATACGCCTTCTGAGGGAGAACTGGCGGATTCGGATGTGGACATGGACTCAGAGCTTCCGTCAAAATTGTCATCCGCGGTGGGGCATCTTATCACTAGTATCCGCGATACCTTTCAGATACACGATGACCCCCCCAGCTCTGAACAGGCCGGCGTGTCCTTTCTCCGACCCAGACAGGCCTCCAAGGTCTTTCCCATACATGCAGATTTTTCTTCTGTGGTATCCAAGGCTTGGACTCGACCAAACGTCCGCTTTGTTACACCAAAAAAGCTGGACATTTGTTATCCCTTTCCGGCGGAGTCTGTGACCACCTGGACATCTCCGCCCAAGGTGGATCCTCCTGTGGCTCGCCTGTCCAAAAGCACTGCTATTCCTGTACAGGACGGATCTTCCCTCCAGTCCGCTGAGGACCGTCGGACGGAATCCCTTTCCAAGGCAATATTTTCTGCCTCTGGTTCAGCCCTTAGACCGGTTTTTGCCTCCGCCTGGGTTGGCAAAGCGGTCTCTGAATGGGGTTTGCAGCTGGAGCAGGAGTTGGGGTCGGACGTTCCTGTTCAGGACCTCCGTTCCTTAGCCCAGCTAATTATCCAGGCTGTAAAATTTATTTGTGAGGCCTCCCTGGATGCGGGGGCCCTCATTGCCCGTTCCTCTGCCCTGGCGGTTTCTGTCAGGAGAGAACTCTGGCTGAAGGTTTGGGCGGCGGACGCCGCTTCCAAACGCTCCTTGGCCGGTCTACCGTTCACGGGTTCCCGCTTGTTCGGGACCCGCCTGGACGAGCTTATATCAGAGGCCACGGGTGGGAAAAGTACTCTCCTTCCCCAGTCCAGGCCAAAGGGCGCCCCACGGGGTCGCGCGGGTTCGTCCCGTTTTCGGTCCTTTCGTAAGCCCTCCGGATCTAGACCCGGGGCCGGTTCTTCTTCCTCTGGCCCAACCCAGGATAGACGCAAGAAGCCGTTTTTTCGGGCGCAACCTACCTGGCGCAAGACCCAGCCTGCACGGGCTACCACAGGCCAGCAGCCCTCTGCCTGAAGGTGCGCCCCCACCCACCCGGGTGGGGGGCCGCCTTCTCCTTTTCAGGAACGTTTGGCGGAACCACATCTCAGATGCATGGGCGCTCGAGATTGTATCTTGCGGGTACAAGATCGAATTTGCGGCCATTCCGCCAGACCGTTTCTTCCGGTCCCGTCCTCCGCGGGACCCCGTACGAGCGGCATCTTTCTTCGCGGCCGTTCGCTCACTCATGGACAAGGGTGTCATCGCCCCGGTGCCTCCGACGGAAAGGTTCAGGGGGTTCTACTCGAACCTCTTCGTGATCCCCAAAAAGGAAGGCTCGGTGAGACCGATCTTGGACCTGAAGCGCCTGAACCGCTTCCTCCGCCTGCAGAGATTCCGGATGGAGTCTCTCCGGTCCGCAGTGGCCTCCCTGGAAAAGGGGGATTTCATGGCCTCCATCGACGTTCAGGATGCATACCTCCACGTTCCGGTTGCTCCATGTCATCACCGCTTCCTACGCTTCGCGGTGGGGGACGATCACTTCCAGTTCGTTGCCCTTCCCTTTGGTCTAGCAACGGCTCCTCGGGTGTTCACCAAGGTCCTGGCCCCTGTCTTGGCCCTTCTACGTTCAAGAAGTGTTTTTCTTCTTCCGTACTTGGACGACATCTTGGTCAAGGCACCCTCCCTTTCACAGGCATCCGGCAGTGTGGATCTCACTCTGGAGACCCTGACGCGGTTTGGTTGGATTATCAACCACCCCAAGTCTTCCCTTACCCCCTCCAGACGGCTGATCTTCCTGAGGATGCTCCTGGATACGGAACTGGCAGAGGTCCGTCTTCCGTCGGACAAGCGTCTGGCCCTTCGCGGGTCGGTTCGCAGCCTTCTCCGTCATCACCGGCCTTCCCTCAGATCCGGCATGCGGTTGCTGGGGAAGATGGTTGCCTGTTTCGAGGCAGTGCCGTTCGCACAATTCCATTCCCGCACCTTTCAGAGGGCGATTCTGTCGGCCTGGGACAAATCACCGAGGAGTCTGGACAGGACCTTCCTTCTGCCTCCCCTGGCTCGGGCTTCCCTCAACTGGTGGTTGCATCTCCCTCTGAGGGGGAGGTCCTTCCTTCCACTGAACTGGCTGGTGATTACCACCGACGCCAGCTTACGGGGGTGGGGGGGGGTTTTCCCTCCCCGATCCGTCCAGGGCGTTTGGTCTCTATCGGAGTCCAGACTTCCGATCAACATTCTGGAGCTGAGGGCAGTTCTTTTGTCCCTCAGACACTGGACCCATCTACTGAGGGGCCGCCCTGTTCGGATCCAATCGGACAATGCCACGGCGGTGGCGTACATAAACCATCAGGGAGGCACCCGCGGCGATGCAAGAGGTGTCCCTCATTCTCCTCTGGGCGGAGACGCACGTGCCAGCCTTGTCTGCGATTTACATCCCGGGGGTAGACAACTGGGCGGCAGATTTCCTCAGCCGGTCCACCATCGATCCGGGAGAATGGTCCCTGCACCCAGAGGTGTTCGAGGCCCTTTGTCTTCGCTGGGGTCGCCCCGACGTGGACCTCATGGCCTCCAAATTCAACCGCAAGGTTCCCCTGTACGTATCCAGGGCACGGGACCCGGAGGCTTACGGCGCCGACGCGCTTGTCCTTCCGTGGTGCCAATTCTCCCTTCTGTACATCTTTCCTCCTCTTCCCCTCCTGCCACGGGTTCTTCGGAGGATCGCGGCAGAGGGCGTTCCCGCGATTCTGATCGCCCCGGATTGGCCCCGTCGGTCCTGGTACGCCGACCTAATGTTGCTGTTGGCAGACGTTCCGTGGCCACTGCCCTCCAGGGAGGACCTTCTCTCTCAAGGTCCGATCTTCCACGAGCATTTAGGCTCGCTACGTTTGACGGCGTGGCTGTTGAGACCGCCGTCTTAACGCGACGGGGTTTCTCCGCGGACGTTGTCCGCACCATGATCCGTGCTCGTAAACCCGTATCTTCGAGGATCTACTATCGGGTTTGGAGGTCCTATCTGGGGTTCTGTGAGTCCCGGAGCGTCCCACCTCTCCGGTTTTCTCTTCCCACGATCCTGTCCTTCCTCCAGTCGGGCCTGGACCTGGGGCTGGGCCTCAGTTCTCTGAAGGGACAGATTTCGGCGCTGTCTATTCTTCTCCAGCGTCCCCTGGCCCCTCTGGGGCCGATTAAGACCTTTTTGCAAGGGGTGGCTCACTCTGTTCCACCGTATCGCCCTCCGGTTCCTTCCTGGGACCTGAATGTGGTGCTCTCGGCGCTTCAATCAGCCCCCTTCGAGCCCTTGCGGGAGGTCTCCCTTCGCCTTCTGTCCTGCAAGGTCATCTTTCTTGTGGCCATCACGTCTCTCCGGCGGGTGTCTGAGTTGGCGGCTCTTTCTTGTTCCGAACCTTTCCTGATCTTCCACCAGGATAAGGTTGTGCTCCGACCAGTCCCGGCTTTCCTACCAAAGGTGGTCTCCGCCTTTCACATCAATGAGGACATCGTCCTTCCGTCGCTCTGTCCCTCTCCTTCCCACTCCAGAGAACGGGAACTGCACCGTCTGGATGTGGTCAGGGCATTGAGGATTTACTTGGAGGTCACCGGATCCTTCCGGCGCACGGATTCCCTGTTTGTGGTCCCGGAGGGTTCGCGCAAGGGTTTGGCGGTCTCCAAGGTGGCCATTGCCCGGTTCATTAAACTGGCGGTGTCTGAGGCTTCTCGAGCCAAGGGTAGGGCTCCGCCTTTCGGCGTCACTGCTCATTCCACCAGAGCAGTCGGGGCTTCCTGGGCGCAGAGGCATCGAGCCTCGGCTGAGCAGTTGTGCAAAGCGGCCACTTGGTCCTCTTTGCACACTTTCACCAGGTTCTATAGGGTGCATACGCACGCGTCGGCGGATGCTGCTTTGGGCCGCCTGGTCTTGCAGGCTGCGGTTTCCTTATGCTCCGGTGGTCCGCCTTGGGTTATGGTCCCTCCCTTCTTGGACTGCTCTTGAACGTCCCAAGGTCTGTGTCCTTCAAGGAAAATGGGCGAGAAAAGGAGATTTTTGTATAACTTACCAGTTAAATCTCTTTCTCGCTCTTCCTTGGGGGACACAGCACCCACCCTTCTGTGTTTGGTTCTAGGGTTTTGGCTGGCGCCCCGTTGGGTTGTTGGCTGTTGTTTGCATTGTTGGTTGTTTCCTTTCACTACTTGGACACGCAACTGGTAGCCTCTATCTCCAGGCTGAGGGTATAGCTGATGGAGGAGGGGCTTAACAGTTTTACTTAGTGTCACGCCTCCTAGGGAGCTGAGCTATACCCAAGGTCTGTGTCCCCCAAGGAAGAGCGAGAAAGAGATTTAACTGGTAAGTTATACAAAAATCTCCTTTTCTTACTGATTGCCCATGCATAGAAAAGTAGTAAAAAAATAAAAATAAAAAAATAGTACACTGACTCGTCTGAGGCCAGTAGGGCACACTTTTGGCTTCATTCGGGTAAATGGGAACCTATGATGACATAAGAGCAGAAAAACGAGTAGCTGTTTATGGTTTGGCAGCGATCCGAATCATTGTCCTTGGTAGGCAGCGGCACCATATTAATTAATGGATGAGGAATGCACGCTAACCTTTCTATGTATAATCACTGGTGTGTTTTTGTATCTTTTGTCTAGAGCTGATATCATACATGATTTGGAGGCGTGGGAGTCTTCGGGGCAATGGGCTTACTCCGTTTATTGTGTCTTAAAGGAGCAGAGCCACTTATCAGGTAATCATTGTGCTATAGTAATGGCCGATAATCATTTATATGAACGCTTGTCAAGCAGTCAAACAGTTAATGATAATTCGCTCGTTTGTCGATCACATCTTTTATGCTGACCAAGAAATCGTTGTGCTTAGCAGCACGTGCTTTTGTGTAAATGGCCTGTTGCTTGCAAATGGAAACATGAAGGGGGATGAATGATCGTAGTTATATAGAAATACAACTAAATGAGTGCCAATTGACTTGCTGTATCTGCAATCAATGCTCATTACGGTTAAAGAGTAAATAACTACACTTTTTTTTTTTTTTTTTTTTTTTCTTCAATTTTTGATATGTCATTGGGACATATTAGAAGTGTTGCTCGGCGGGGGTCCCAGCTCTGAGACCACCACCACCGATCGATAGAACTTGGGCTCGGAAGCGCTCAGCCGAGCGCTGCTTCTCACTGCTGAGTGCAAGACTGTAGATGGTTTCAATAGAAAGTCTATGAGCTCGTCAGCAGTAACGGGGAAGCGGCGCTCAGCTGAGCACTTCTAAACCCTTGTTTTATCGATCGGTTGTGGTCTCAGAGCTGGGACCCCCGCCCATCGACACTTCTAATATGTCCATTTGATATATAAAAAAAAAGGGCAGTTACTCTTTAACTTATTTTCCAGTGTAAATGGACCGTTATGCAGTGTTGCATTGTTTTGTTGTCCACAAGAAGTGTCTGTATGTATAGCAATTTCCTGATTGTCCTTGGGGACAAATGACCGCATTATGCTTATTTTCCACACAGGTTTTACTGACATCTCACCCGAAGAGCTGCGCCTGGAATTTTATACATCTCACAAAGAAGGCCATTTACAAAACTATGTAATTATTATTATTTTTATTTTTTTATGATTAACATGCAATCATTTTTGGCTAAAAATTATTTTTTCGATTGGCCTTTATTAAAAAATATTGAGCCATTCTGTCACAAAGGGCTAACAGTTTTTCTAGCTGTATGACTGGTACTTTGTGTCAGTCATGTAATAGACCTTATCTCTGAACTACAGAGAGGTCATAAACACTTATTTAAGCCACATTCTTATCAGTGAGATAAGAACTGCGCTATACTGAGCGTTTATAAGGTCAGAGAGCAGAGATAAGGAGTCCGAATGCTCCTCGTCTGACAGAAAAGACAGAATATCCAAAGGCTGCTACTAGAGCATCTCAGCTATTTTATAGAAGAAAGGACGCCATATTTTTAAGAACAATTAAAAAAATTTTTAGCTCAAAATGAGTACAGTGCAATATAAAAAAAAAAAATATAATAATTGCCCCCTGATACACTGATCTTAATTTGTCCTGCGCTGGCATGAGGTGCATCACAATTATTAAAAGCATGTTTCTTAGTAATTGTGGTGCCTTCTGGATAATGGCCGTTCTGAAATATATTTCAGCCAGAAGCTGGAGTGAATTTCTGATGTAATGAGCAAAAGTTTTTGTGGCGCATCTGTTAAATGAGTCGGGCTGCAGGGGTCTTGTCCATGGCCGGCCTCCACCCACCTGCTTTTTGAGAAAGTGAGAAGGGTGTTGGTAAAAGTTTAGAAGTCGGAAATTTTGTTGCAATCAATCTCCCAAAGTCTTGTACCCTAAAGAAAGAGACATAGGGGGAGATTCATCAGGGCATTTCTTATGTCAGTCTTGATCTCCTTTGCTCTGGAGTGAGATGCACCTAATTTAATGCCAGTTTTGTGGTGTAAAATGCTTAAAACAATTCCCATAATAACAAACTGTGGAGAATTACTGAAGAAAAATGTCATCTTCTAATTCACTTTTATAGGCACATTATTAATAAAATGTTCCTACTTGTATATCTTAAAGGGGTTGTCTTACTTCTGCAAATAGCATTTATTATGTAGAGAATGTTAGTACAAGCACTTACTAATGTATTGTTATTACCCATATTGCTTCCTTTGCTGGCTGGATACATTTTTCCATCACATTATACACTGCTCGTTTCCATGGTTACGACCACCCTGCAATCTCGGTGGTGCTTGCACAATACAGGAAAAAGCACCAATGTCTCTGGGGGCTGGGACCGTGGGGCTGCTGATTGGCTAGTGCGTTTTCCTATAGTCTGCAAGCATGACCACCACTGATGGATTGCAAGGTGGTTGTAACCATGGAAACGAGCAGTGTATAATGTGATGGAAAAATTAATCCAGCCAGCAGAGGAAGCAATATGGATAGTAACAATACATTAGTAAGTGACTTGTATTAACTTTCTCTACATGATAAATGCTATTTGCTGAGACAACCCCTTCAAAGGGGGTTTATTCCATGATTAACGTAAAAAATGAAAATCCGACATCATCATATAGTACATAACAAACCTAGAACCAGCCCTGTGCCTCACATGGATCCAGAGATCTCATCATTTATTGCTCTACTAGATTTACTTCAAGCTGACAGCTCGGGAGGGGGTTGTCCTTTTGCTGCATTTGAGGGATGGAACTGAGCATGTGCGTCCACCTCACTGAGGTGGCAGAGAAATTGGAAAAAGAACAAACCGCAGATGGCACTATATACATAGTACATAAGGCCGAAAAAATACATTTGTCCATCCAGTTCGGCCTGTTATCCTGCAAGTTGATCCAGAGGAAGGCAAAAAAAACCCTGTGAGGTAGAAGCCAATTTTCCTCACTTTAGGGGAATAAAAATTCCTTCCCGACTCCAATCAGGCAATCAGAATAAATCCATGGATCAACGATATCTCTCTAGTAGCTATAGCCTGTAATATTATTATGCTCCAGAAATACATCCAGGCCCCTCTTGAGTTCCTTTATTGTACTCACCATCACCACCTCCTCAGGCAGAGAGTTCCATAGTCTCACTGCTCTTACCGTAAAGAATCCTCTTCTATGTTTGTGTACAAACCTTCTTTCCTCCAGACTGCAGAGGATGTCCCCTCGTCACAGTCACCGTCCTGGGAATGAATAGATGACGGGATAGATCTCTGTACTGACCCCTGATATATTTATACATATTAATTAGATCTCCCCTCAGTCGTCTTTTTTCTAAAGTGAATAACCCTAATTTTGATAATCTTTCAGGGTACTGTAGTTTAGGGCTGCAGCTAACGATTATTTGAATAATCGATTAGTTGCCGATTAATTTCTTCGATTAATCGGGAAAAACGACAAAATTACAAAACAGAGGTTTATATGATCTTACTTGAAAAATTATGTTCAAAGGCCATATTAAAACAAATTGTGGGCGACACTATTATGGGGGATCTGTGGGCGACACTATTATGGGGGATCTGTGGGCGACACTATTATGGGGGATCTGTGGGCGACACTATTATGGGGGATCTGTGGGCGACACTATTATGGGGGATCTGTGGGCGACACTATTATGGGGGATCTGTGGGCGACACTATTATGGGGGATCCTATGTGGGATTGGCGACACTATTATGGGGGATCTGTGGGCGACACTATTATGGGGGATCTGTGGGCGACACTATTATGGGGGATCTGTGGGCGACACTTATGGGGATCTGTGGGCGACACTTATGGGGGATCTGTGGGCGACACTTATGGGGGATCTGTGGGCGACACTTATGGGGGATCTGTGGGCGACACTATTATGGGGGATCTGTGGGCGACACTATTATGGGGGATCTGTGGGCGACACTATTATGGGGGATCTGTGGGCGACACTATTATGGGGGACCTGTGGGCGACACTATTATGGGGGATCTGTGGGCGACACTATTATGGGGGATCTGTGGGCGACACTATTATGGGGGATCTGTGGGCGACACTTATGGGGGATCTGTGGACGGCGCAGTTATGGAGAGGGGGATCTGTGGGTGGCGCTGTTATGGAGAGGGGGATATGTGCACTGTTATGGGCATAACAGTGCACAGATCCCTTTCCCCATAACAGTGCACAGATCCCCCTCCCCATAGCAGTGCTATACACAGACCCCCCTCCCCATAGCAGTGCCATAGACAGATCCTCCCCCCTCCCCATAGCAGTGATATACACAGACCCCCCTCCCCATAGCAGTGCCATAGACAGATCCTCCCCCCTCCCCATAACAGCCCCGGCCCCGATGCTTATAAGTCGGACTAATCACTGCATCTTTATTTTACCTTTTTACAATGACGCTCCTGTAACAGCCAGGCAGAGCGGACGGCGGCGCAACGTCACTCACTCACGTGACGCACCTGCTCCGCCCACCTCATGAATGAAGGAGGCGGAGCAGGCGCGTCACGTGAGTGAGTGACGTTACGCCGCCGTCCGCTCTGCCTGGCTGTTACAGGAGCGTCATTGTAAAAAGGTAAAATAAAGATGCAGCGACCGCCCGCCCGCATAGCAACGAATCGGCGATTATTCGATAACTGGATTCGTCGACAACGAATCCAGTTATCGAATATAATCGATTACATCGATTAATCGTTGCAGCCCTACTGTAGTTGCCCCATTCCAGTTATTACTTTAGTTGCCCTCCTCTGGACCCTCTCCAGCTCTGCTTTGTTCACTGGAGCCCAGAACTTAACACAGTACTCCATGTGTGGTCTGACTAATGATTTGTAAAGTGGTAGGACTATGTTCTCATCACGGGCATCTATGCCCCTTTTGATGCAACCCATTATCTTATTTGCCTTGGCAGCAGCTGCCTGACACTGGTTTTTGCAGCTTAGTTTGCTGTTTATTAAAATTTCTAGATCCTTTTCCATGTCAGTGTTACCGAGTGTTTTACCATTTAATAAGTACGGGTGACTTGCATTATTCCTTCCCATGTGCATAACTTTACATTTGTCAGTGTTAAACCTCATCTGCCACTTATCTGCCCAAGCCTCCAATCTATCCAGATCCCTCTGTAATAGTATACTGTCCTCATCAGTGTTAATTACTTTACACAGTTTAGTGTCATCTGCAAAAATTGATATTTTACTATGCAAGCCTTCTACAAGATCATTAATAAATATATTGAAGAGAATAGGGCCCAATACTGAACCCTAAGGTACTCCACTAGTGACAGTGACCCAATCTGAGTGTGTACCGTTAATAACCACCCTCTGTTTTCTATCATTGAGCCAGTTACTTACCCACTTACAGACGTTTTCTCCCAGTCCGAGCATTGTCATTTTATATACTAACCTTTTATGTGGTACAGTGTCAAATGCTTTGGAGAAGTCCAGATACACGACATCCATTGATTCGCCGCTGTCAAGTCTAGAACTTACCTCCTCATAGAAACTGATTAAATTTGTTTGACATGATCGATCCCTCACGAAGCCATGCTGATATGGCGTTATTTGCTTTTTTCCGTTAAGATGCTCTAACATAGCATCTCTCAGAAAACCTTCAAACAGTTTACCCACAACAGATGTTAAACTTACCGTCCTATAGTTTCCAGGCTCTGTTTTTGGACCCTTTTTGAATATTGGCACCACATTTGCTATGCGCCAATCCTGTGGGACATTCCCTGTCAATATAGAATCTGCAAATATCAGAAATAAGGGTCTGGCTATGACATTACTTAAAGGGGTTGTCCGGGTTCAGAGCTGAACCCGGACATACCGTTATTTTCACCCCGGCAGCCCCCCTGAGCCTAGCATCGGAGCATCTCATGCTCCGATGCGCTCCAGTGCCCTGCGCTAGATCGCGCAGGGCACGGGCTCTTGTGTTTTCAATAACACACTGCCGGGCGGTAACTTCCGCCCAGCAGTGTGTTCGGTGACGTCACCGGCTCTGAGGGGCGGGCTTTAGCTCTGCCCTAGCCGTTTTACTGGCTAGGGCAGTGCTAAATCCCGCCCATCAGTGCCGGTGATGTCACCGGGGTTCCTGTCAGCCCCATAGAGAGCCCCGGTACGTCACCGGAACTCTGAAAAATGCCTTTGCCCTGCGCGATTTAGCGCAGGGCAAAGGAGAGCATCGGAGCATGAACTGCTCCGATGCTCATGTCAGGGGGGCTGCCGGGGTGAAAATGGAGGGCTGTCCAGGTTCAGCTCTGAACCTGGACAACCCCTTTAATTCCCTTAGGATACGGGGGTGTATGCCATCCGGTCCTGGCGATTTGTCTATTTTAATCTTTTTAAGTCGCTGTTGCACTTCTTTCCTGGGTCAGACAGGACACTTTTAATGGGGAATTTATTTCAACATTCGGCATGTCATCTGACAGTTTATTTTCCTCAGTGAATACATTGGAGAAAAAAATATTTAACAGCTTTGCTTTCTCCTCGTCGCTCTCTGCGACTTCCCCCTCATTAATCTCTCAGTCTCTAGTTTGGCCGCTTTTATTTGTTTTTCTCGCCCAATTTCCTTGGGGGACACAGAAGACCTTGGGTATAGCTCATCTCCCTAGGAGGCGTGACACTAAGTAAGAACTGTTAAGCCCCTCCTCCACAGCTATACCCTCAGCCTGGAGAGAGAGACTGCCAGTTTTTGCTTAGTGTCCAAGGAGGCAAGACACTCCCTGCTACTGCAGGGCTGTTTTTCTCCTGTTTGGTTTTTAGTTTTGATTTTTGCTTTTTGCTTTTGTCTTTTTCTTCAGATCATCAGGGACAACAGAGTCGCACTAGACCTCTCTGTTTCTCCCGGGGTCGAGCTGCGCCAGTGCCGGTCATCCGCACTGCTGCCTCCCCCACAGAAGGCAAGGTGGACCAGGGCAGCCCAGCTCCCCTGCATCCCGCCAGCGCAAGGGTCGCCCGCACGCCAAGTCCCTCTTCCAGCGTCCTGCCACTACGGTGCCAGTAGCTGAAGGGGCGACCCTGCTGGAACGGACCGAGGGTGAAGACGGCTGTGGTAAGAGAGAGGCTTCTCCAGCCCTACGTTCCCCTCATTCCCTCCCCGGTCTCCTGCGTGCTGGACCCCCATACTGGTCCCTGCTGGACCCTGAGGTGTCGTTGGGAACAGCCATTTTCTGGCTCCAGGGCTGTCTCTCATATCCAGCTGTTGCCCAATAATCATATAGCCCCACACCACCACCATACTGGTGACCGCGGGGCGACTATACACTGCCCCTTCATAGGGCATTGCACAGGGGTGAGCAATGGATGGCTGTGGAGGAATTCTGCTTTAGGACCGGAGACCCGCTCCTAGCTGCCTCTGACACAGGGGTTATGCCGGCCCTCCCCCTTACCGGTCGCAGATTCAGTACAGGGGGCCCTCGCTGACTGCCCTGTCCCTCCTCCACGGGCGCCGTTAGGGCAGGGGGTGCAGTGCTGGACTTCAGGGTCCCCCCCCCCGCCCTCCTTACCGGTGTCTAGGGCCAAGGGCCCGCTCCAGAAGCTGCCGGCTCCAGAAGCTGCCGGACGCAAGGCCCTCACTGCCTGCATGTACTGAGCGCGATGCTCCAGCAGGCCCCGGCTGACTGTTGAGGCTTTTGGTCGGCCAGGAGCCGCAAACTTTTGACCCAGGCTTCGGCCTGCTCGGCCGCAATCCGGCCCTTTGTCTCGGCCGGCCCGCGGGGTGGGCACCCGCGGCCGTTAGTGCATGCGTCTGCCGGCTCCCGGCCGGGTGCCGCAAACCTTTGACCCAGGCTTCGGCCTGCACGGCCGCAATCCGGCCCTTTGTCTCTGCCGGCCCGCGGGGTGGGCACCCGCGGGCCGTTAGTGCATGCGTCAGCCGGCTCCCTCCCGGTCCCGGCCGACCGCCGGTACTCCCGGTCGGCCGGGCGCCGCGAAAATCTAGGCCCCGGCTTCTCGGCCTACTAGGCCACAAACTTCCAGCCTCAGTTGGAGGGGGCGGGAACTTCTCGCGGCGCGAATTCTTCCCGCCTGGAGGTCCCCCGCCCCCAGGGGATCGCAGCGCCGCCCCCTAGGCCGGATGTTTTGTTAACCTGTTGGGTACCGGCCACCAGGGGCCGGCTCCCATCTAGAGGACACCCTCTATGTTCTGGGCTTCCTGGTGGGCCTGTGTGAGATTGTGCCCCTGTATGGTGGCCCCTTTTTTGCCTCAGAGTGGCTGTGTTTTTAAAAAAAAAAAAAAAAAAAAAAAAGTTAATAAATAACGGAATGGTTGCGCAGGACGCTGCAGCCTGATGCAGTAGTGCTGGCCGCACGCTATGCCCCCCTTCCGTAGGCGGCATGTTGCGCTCCTCTGCTGCGGTTCTGGCCAGCTACATGTTCCCCTTCTAGGCGGACCCTTGCCATCTCCCGGGATGCGGCGCTGACCAAAGGCAGGCGCCCCGTCTATAGGCAGAACGTCGCCTCTCCAGTTACAGGTTGGCCATGTGCATCACTCTCACTGGATTTAATGCCGGACAGGTGCATGACCCCCTTCTGGGGCAGAAGAATTGCACTCTCACCAGATACGGTGCTGGCCATGTACATGACCCCTCAAGGAGCACGGCACTCTCACTGGATTCCTGCCGGCCATGTGTGTATCCCCCTTCTATGGCGGTACGCTGCATTCTCACTGGGTTCGCTGTCGGCCATGGGTATAAAACATGTGCACGTCCCCCTTCCATATGCGGAACACTGCACTCATTGGGTTCACTGCCGGCCATGTGCACGTCCCCCTTCCATAAGCGGAACGCTGCACTCTCAATGGATTCGCTGCCGGCCTTGTGCATGACTCCCTTCCATAAGCGGTAGGCTGCACTCTCATTGGTTTCGCTGCCAGCCTTGAGCATGCCTCCTTCTCTCGGGCGGCATACATACTCTTCCTGGCTGGGGTTGTTCTCTCGCGGTAGGTTGCTGGCCACGTGCTTGACCCCCTTCCATGGCGGGGTGCTTGCACTCTCACCGGATCCGCTGCCAGTCATAGGCATGGCCCCCCCCCCCCCCTTCCTTGGGCGGTGTACCGCACTCTCGCTGGCTTTGCTGCCGGCATGGGCATGCCTCCTCTCCTCAGGCGACATACATGCACCTTCACTGACGGTGTTTGTTCTTGCGCCAGTACGTTGCTGGCCATGTGCATGGCCCCGTCCGTGGCGGGGTGCTCGCGCTCTCCTGGGATGCGATGCTGCCGTGTGCGGTTCATTGCACCCTCACCGAATACGTTGCTGGCCAGGAGCATGGCCCTCTAAACATGGGTGCGCTGCTTGCACTCCCTTTAGAAACGGTGCTGGCCTTGTGCATGACCACTTCTCGTTCCGTGGGCGGTAATTTGCGCGCTCATGAGATTCACGGCTGTCCTTCTATATGCTGTACTGGACGTTCCCCTTTCATTGGCGAACTACTCGTTGCACTCTCACAAAATTCGGTGTTGGGTGGATTATTGCACAGTAATTTAATGCCCGGATAATCCTGTGCATGCCCTTCCCCCTTCACTAGGTCCTTTGGTGCGGGCCTTTGCACTCTTGCCGTCTGCAGAGTTTGCCAGGTGCTTTTCTCCCCCCTTTTCTGGGCGGACTGCTTGCGTTCCATAGCATGCCCCCTGTACTAGCCTTGTGCATAACTCCCTTTCGGGTTGCACTTGTACTTCCATGGATACTGTGGGATGCTTGGCTGTGCGCTCTGTGCGTTGTTTGGGCCGTGTTTGCCTTCTCCTCCCGTGGGTGGGTTGGCCTTCTCGCTGCCTGCGGTTTGCTAGTACGTATGCCTCCCTTCCTCCTGCGACATACTTTTTTCTCTTGGGGTGAGGCTGCTTGTCGCTAGCTTTGCACTCTTTTCTGAAGAGGTCATTCTGTCCACCTGTATGAGCCTAAGGTGTTGTCCAACACACAACAAATGAATGCCCAATGTATTCACCGCTGTATAACTTGTATATATGTAGACGGGCTCTGCTGGCTCGCTACTGCACCGAGCTGGGTGGCACTCATTCTCTGGTGTGGTCCCGTTGTGACTGCACCAGCCATGTTCATTGGCCCTTCCACCTGGGGGGTGTTCGGGGTACCTTGATGCGTACCCGTTCGTCCTCCCGTGACATTGCTTCCCCGCGCAAGCCGTCGGGTCAAGAGCGTTGTCTTGGCGCCTTCTGCACTTCAGTCTGATCTGCTACCAGGAACAGACCGCTCCTCTCGGGTAGGGTCACCCAACTTCTCTTGGGTGCTCGTCTATCCAGGTCTGAGGGACCTCCACTTTTGGGTTCTTCAGGGTTTTCGCCTTCTGCGAGGCGATCTGCAGGTCGTCTCACAGAGTAGCAGGTATTCGGCTTTTGAACTGTCCTGTGGCTTCCCTGTTTGCCATTCCTCCTTTCGGTTTGGAGGGTGTTATGCCGGCCTCTGTCTCGACTGCTTTTCCTCGCTGGCTCGGTTGTTTTGGCTTCCTCTCTGAGTTTGTCACTCCGAGGTGGCTTCTGCACCGGCCAGGCCTCAGAGGCTGTTTTCGTCATTGCCCCCTCCCCTTCGGGGGTGAGCATGGTTGTTCATTTGGATGGTTCCGGGGGTTACTTGTGGTCTCGTACCGTCTCCCTCGTTTTCGCTGGCAGTACTAGCTGTGTGCCTGTTTGCCAGGCCTATTGCGTTCTGTCCTCCCGCTGGGTGCAGATTGCCTTTCCATTCTGGGCATATGGTCCTGCTGGACTTACCTTTTCGGTAACTTGGGAGGACTACCCTTCGGTCACGGTTGTCCTTGACTTTCCCTCACCAGGACTGTAGAACTCCTTCCTGTGGTGGCTACGTCGACTTGGACTTTGGCCTGTCTTGTCCTGGCATCTGTCGGCTGCTGGGCGGACCCTTCCGGTTTCTTCCGTCTGTCCTTCTGCTCACCCACTCCGGTTGGATACGGGACTATGTTGTTCGGGGGCCGACGGGAGTTTTCTTCCGACCCTTGGGCCGTGTTACTGGTCTGCGCCTGATCACATTGGGTTTTTTTCCCGCTTGCCAGGCGATTCCTGCGAGCGCGCTGGTGTTCGCTCCCGACTGTGCTTCGTCCGGGTTCGGTTGTCGGACTTAGGGTTCTTGACTAGGTTTTGTGGTAAGTGGGGCATTCCCCCACTCTGCTTTCTCTCCCTTGGTTCTGTCTTTCTCTAGTCCAGCCTGACCCTGGGACTGGGACTCTGTTACTGAAGTGTCAAGTGTCGGCGCTGTCCTTTCCCTTGCAGCGTTTTCTGGCCCTCCTGGGCCTGTCATGACCTTCTTCCACAGAGTGGCTCTTGGTTCCTCTGTACCGTTCCCTGGTACCGCCCTGGGAACTACACACTGAGCTCTTGGCGCTCCACTCTTTCCCTTGGTGCCGTTGTAGAAGTTCTCCCTACTCCTGCTGTCCTGTACAGTTGTGTTTTCTGTTGCCATCATGTCTGATGGGTGGCCCTTCGTGTCCCGAGCCCTCTGTCCTTTTCCAGGACGGGGCTGTTTCTCCATCCCGTCCCTTCCTTCTGAGGGTGGTATCTGCCTTCTTATCTACGAGGCTTTGGTCATCCCCTTCCCGTCTCCGGGAACGGGCGCTTCACCGCTTGGAGATTGTTTGGTTTTGCAGTTGTTACTTGGAGATCTCCGGCTCTTGTCTGCGTTCGGTCTCTTGTGTTTCCAGGATGTCCGCGCAAAGAGTTGACGGCCTCCAGGGTGGCTTTCCTTCGCTCTCTGTGTCTATTGCTGTGGTTACCGCACCAAGGGCAGGGTTCTGCTTTTGGTGTCACCGTTCATTTCAGCCGGAGCGGTCGGTGCCTCCTGGGCCGGAGGCATAAGGCTTCGGCCATGCTTTTGTGCAAGGCGGTCGCTGGTCTTCCTTGCACACCTTACTGGGTTCTACAGGGTGCGCACTGGGGCTTCGGCGTCTGCTGCCTTGGGCCGCCTGGTCTGCAGGCGGCGGTTTCTTGATGCCTTCGGGTGCTTTGCCCTGGTGCTGTGGTCCCTCCCCTCTTGGACTGCTATTGAACGTCCCAAGGTCTTCTGTGTCCCCCAAGGAAATTGGGCGAGAAAACGAGATTTTTGTATAACTTACCAGTAAAATCTCTTTCTCGCTCTTTCCTTGGGGGACACAGCACCCACCCATTCTTTGTTTCCGAGTTTGTTTTACCCGTTGGGTAGTTGGCTTGTTGGCTCCACTTTTGGACTTTGCCTTTTCTCACTACTTGGACACGCAACTGGCAGTCTCTCTCTCCAGGCTGAGGGTATAGCTGTGGAGGAGGGGCTTAACAGTTCTTACTTAGTGTCACGCCTCCTAGGGAGATGAGCTATACCCAAGGTCTTCTGTGTCCCCCAAGGAAAGAGCGAGAAAGAGATTTTACTGGTAAGTTATACAAAAATCTCGTTTTTACATGTTCTATTTTTTTCCTTAGATAGGTTTCATTGAATATCTCAGTGGCTTTGGAAAATCTTTAATAATATGCAATTACACCACTGTTCAGAACCAGGTGCTATTTTAAAAAAAAGTAGGATATTTTTCATGGGGCACCTTCTTTAAACTTAAAGGGGTTATCCCCTGATTAATATACAAAAAAATGAAAATCTGACATCTTATAGTACAAGTCAAACAGCCCTGTAACTTACATGGATCCAGAGATCTTCCCATGTGTTGCTCTGCTAGATTTATTTCAAACTGCTAGCTCAGGGGGGCGTTCTCTCTCAGGGGTTGGGGGGGGGGGTGGTTGTTACGGTTCTATCCCCGTAACCGTCACAGCGTCTAACATTACATATGGCGGGGCTGGTGGCAGTTGAAGGATGGTTCGGAGCATGTGTATCCACCGCAGTAAGAGAAATAACGAAAACGACAAACAGCAGGTGGCGCTATACAGACACGTTTTATTGATTAGCTCAGAGGCTGATTGCATGCAAATACAAAAGTATTCAGATCCAGTTGCTGATTTGGAAAAATGTGGCGTATTCTTCATGGCACAGCCTCTGATCAGATAAATGCCCTTCTACTGACTGATTTTGTTTTTGCTTGTCAGGTGAATTCGGCACAACAGCTAATCAACCAGTGGAAACATAGGGTACATGAAATTAAGAACTGGAACTCCTCTCACTCGGCACTGGTAAAATGACATTACCTTCTTTTATTACAGAATTACTGTAAAGAATATAGAATGGTGCGGTAAAGGTTAAATATCTCATAGTTATACTGCGCTGTCACTGATCCGTTTGCTGGTTTAAAGATGGAAAGTATAACTTTTATAGATACGTTGGTAAAAAGTGGAAGTCGTCAAAAGTGCAATGTAGGTCAGGAGGAAAGTACTGTATGGTGCAGAGACCAGTGATATCGGGGGTAATACACCCTAAAGGGGTTGTCCACGTTCAGAGCTAAACCCGGACATACCCACATTTTCACTCACTCTCCCCTAATATGAGCATCTCATGCTCCGATGCTCTCCTTTGTCCTTCGCTGAATCGTGCAGGGCAAAGGCATCTTATGGAGTTCTGGTGACGTAGCGGGCCCTCCATAGGGACTGCTAGTCAGAGGCTTCCATCCAGTAGCGAGCCCCTTGATGTCACCGCCACTAATGGGCAGACTTTTGCGTTGCCCTAGCCTGTAAAATGGCCAGGGCAGCACTAAAGCCCGCCCATCAGAGCCTCTGCCTAGCAGTGAGCCAGAGTAAACGAACAAGCCCTAGCCCTGCAGGATCCAGCGCAGGGCAAGGGAGAGCATCGGACCATTTCATGCTTCGATGCTCATATAAGGGGGCTGCCTGAGTTGTAGTAGTACTATTAATAATGCATACTGTTTTTTTTGTTTTTTTTTTATGCTTGAAATTTCATATATCCTTGTTCTTGTATTTTTCAGCTTAATCAACTCACAAAACCCCCTAGTGCTGCGGCACCATCATCATTTGGGGGTCCGCAGCAGTCTGGATCGTTTGGAGGTCCACAGCAGTCTGGATCATTTGGAGGTCCACAACAGTCTGGTTTTGGGACATCAAGTATGTATTTGTAGTAGGCAGGCAAACAAGCCAGTAATGTCTCTTACTTGGAGGTGCACAGCATTGTTTCCTTAATCTATTACACTCAGGGAAGCAGGGCTAAGTTTGTCATTTAGCTCCCGGCGCCGCTCCAGGTCCCCGCACCACCGCTGCTGCTTCTCCCTGCACACAGATGAAAACATCCGGGGGGTGATGAGCAGCCAATGGCAGACGCCATTGATACTACAGAGGCTCATCCCGGTCCCCTCCCCGACACCGTATGTTTTCCTCCGTGTGCAGGAACAAGCAGCGATGCGAGCACCAGGAGCGTTGCGGGGTAAGTATATTCCATGTGGGGTGCCCGGCACATGAGGGGGCATTTTGTACTCTTGGAGAACCCCTTTAAACCAGCAGGACATCTTAAGCATAATTTGGCTGGGACTTTCTCAGGTTGCGCATGGATTTCATTGTGGAAACTTTCTGCAGCTTGTAAATGAAATGTTTAAAAATATCATTCTCTTTGCTACTGTTGAAAACACTGGATTTGCAGCACTGCTGTCGAAAATCTGCTTTACGTATGTGATGTATGACCGTACCCTTGAGGGTATTCAGCGAACGACCCATAATTTAACTTAATCCACAACGAGTTGGTTTCCTTTTCATAAATACGACTTTTTGACAAAGTCGCACCTTTCTGCTTAATTGTCTGCAACAATTGGAGCCATTTCTGCCAATGAGAGGATGATAAATGAGGTGTAATATGCGCCAATTTGATAGCTCTGCTTACTTTGACATTTATAACTCCCTTCTGGCGTGATGCAGTCTTTATGGTGAAAATTCTGGAGAAGACAGTTGATATATTTGACGCAAATCAAAACTCCATTCGTTTTTACTCATTTTACGCAATAATTCTGGTGCAACATGCTTAGTAAATGTCCCCCATTGATTTATTTGCAGGAACACAACGCTGTGCAGTCGATCAGGGTCACTGCTATCAGTCCATACACCTGTTGGTTATTGTTGGCATATCGTAGCTTTATGCCAGTATTATCTTTAACCCCTTAAGGACCAGCGCCGTACATGTACAGCGGGCTGATCGGGCAGGTGCTGCTCCCGCCCGATCAGCGGCAGGGGTCCGGCAGTCACTGATAGCCGGACCCCTGCTGTATGCACCGGCATAGGTGAAAACACAGATGCTGGCGCATTAACCCTTGCATTGCCGCGTCCAGGGTGGCCATTGGGTCCCTGCGCTGCTGTGACGGGGACCCAATGGCAGGGAAGGCAGCCTGATGCTTTCTTTAGGCATCGGGGCTGCCTTCCATGACAGCCTGTGAGATCCAGCCCCCTGGATCTCAAAGGCAAGCAGGTTGAAGTTTATTACAGTGTATAATACACTTACAGCCAATGCATCACAATACAGAAGTATTGTAATGCATTGTTAAGAGGATCAGAGTCCCAGAGTGGGACAAAAATAAAGTAAAGTTAAAAAAATAGTTTTCCATAATAAAAAGCCCCTTGTAGAAAAACAGACATATTTGGTATCGCCGCGTCTGTAATGACCGGCTCTAAAAAAAAAAAATCACATCACCTAACCCTTCAGGTGAACACCGTAAAAAAAAAAAAAAAAAAGTCAAGCCTTTTTTTGTTTTTGTTGTTTTTTTTTGGTCACCTTAGTAACATAGTACAGTTCAATTTTTTATTCCCCTAATCTGGCAATCGGAATAACTCCCTGGATCAACGACCCCTCTCTAGTAGCTATAGCCTGTAATATTACACTCCAGGAATACATCCAGGCCCCTTTTGAATTCCTTTATTGTACTCGCCATCACCACCTCCTCAGGCAGAGAGTTCCATAGTCTCACTGCTCTTACTGTAAAGAATCCTCTTCTATGTTTGTGTACAAACCTTCTCCTCGTCAGTCACAGTCCTGGGGCTAGATCTCTGTACTTGACCCCTCATATATTTATACATAGTAATTAGATCTCCCCTCAGTCGTCTTTTTTTCCCCCTAAAGTCGTTCTTGCATCACAAAAAAATCATATGACCCCCCCCCCCCCAAAATAGTGTCAATCAAACCGTCATCTCATCCCGCAAAAATGATACCCTACCTAAGACAATCGGACAAAAAATAAAAATAAACTATGGCTCTCAGAATATGGAGAAACTGAAACATTATATTTTTTTTGTTTAAAAAATCCTGTTATTGTGTAAAGTAAAATTTTTTTTAAAAAGTATACATATTAGGTATCACTGTGTCAGTAAGAACCTGCTGTATAAAAATATCACATGACCTAACCCCTCAGATGAACAAAAAATAAAATAAAAAGTCTGATTTTTTTTTTTTGTCGCCTAACATCACAAAATGTGTAATACCAAGCGATCAAAAAGTCATATGCAACCTAAAATAGTGCCAAACCGTCATCTCATACTGAAAAAAAAGAGCCCCTACATACGACAGTCGCCCAAAAAATAAAATAAACTATGGCTTTCAGAATCTGGAGACATAAAAAAAATAATTTCAAAAATGCTTTATTATGTAAAACTGAAACAAACAACAACAAAAAAAAAGTATATTTGGTATCGTCGCATCCGTAACGACCTGCTCTATAAAAATACCACCTGATCTAACCTGTCAGATGAACCTTAAATAACAAAAAATAAAAACTGTGTGCCAAAACAGCTATTTTTTTGTTACCTTGCCTCACAAAAAGTGTAATATAGAGCAACCAAAAATCATATGTACCCTATAATAGTACCAACAAAACTGCCACCCTATCCTGTAGTTTCCAAAATGGAGTCTTTTTTGGAGATTTGACTCTAGGGGTGCATCAGTGGGTCTTCAAATGTGACATGGCAACTTAAAATTATCCCAGTGAAATCTGCCTTCCAAAAACCATATGGCGTTCCTTTCCTTCTGTGCCCTGCTGTGTGCCCATACAGCAGTTTATGACCACATGTGGGTTGTTTCTGCACACTACAGAATCGGGGCAATAAATATTGAGTTTTGTTTGGCTGTTAACCCTTGCTTTGTTACTGGAAAAAATGGATTAAAAAGGAAAATCTGCCAAAAAAGTGAAATTCTGAAATTTCATCTACATTTTCCTTTAATTCTTATGGAACACCTAAAGGGTTTGTAAAATAGGTTTTTAATACCTTGAGGGGTGTAGTTTCAAAAATGGGGCCATTTATGGGTGGTTTCTATTATGTAAGCATCACAAAGTGACTTCAGACTTGAACTGGTGCTTAAAAAGTGGGGTTTGGAAATTTTCTAAGCTTTCTAACGTCCCCCAAAAAAAGAGTCCTTTTACAAAATTATCCAGGCATGAAGTAGAAGTCTGTTTTTAAAAGCAGAGAAATTGATATTTTGAAAATTGCTAATTTGTCCACTTTTTATAAACAAAAATTAATTATTTTGACTCAAATTTACCACTGTCATGAAGTAAAATATGTGATGAGAAAACCATCTCAGAATGGCCTGGATGAGTAGGTGTTTTAAAGTTATCACCACATAAAGTGACACATGTCAGATTTGAAAAAATGGCCTGGTCCTTAAGGTGAAAAATGACAGGGTCCTGAAGGGGTTAAAGTGGTTGTCTGAGAAAATCATAAACAACGCCAGCAATGTCTTAAAATAAAGAAAAAGCATGATATACTCTACTGTTTACAGCTTTAGCACGCCTGGATACTGCCATTTACACTCCTCGTGGTTTACAGCTGAAGACACTGGCTGTAGCAGTGGCCTGCCAAATACACCTACACACACACCCCTACACTCACACACCTACCTACACCCCTACACACACACCCACCTACACCTACACACACCCACCTACAAATATATGGGATAAGTAACTGATGGTCCAACAGCTGAGGCCTCCACTTGTCGCTAGAACAGAGGCCCATGTTCCCTTTTGTAATGGTGCAGCAGACACACTTGTCTACTAGTCCATTCAACTTTATGGGACTGTAGAAGATAGCTGAGCGCGTGTACTTCTCTATATAGGGCTGAGTTGAATGGAGCTGTGGACAGACTCCTATTCTAGTGATCTGTGTGGGGCCCAGACGTTGGACCCTGCCAATCCCCTATAATGGTGTCAAACCGATTTCTCATAGGGGGGTTTGAAAGTAATAAAATAAAAACATGTAAGAAGTGCTGGTTTCTAACCCCCACCTTGCTAATTACTGTACATTTCACAATATTTGGTTTCTATCGTGTTTTTCTATCGTATTCTAACATTGAGATTTCCCTTTTTCCAGGCACTCCAGCTACGAAAACGGCTACAGCGGCAACCTTCAGTTTTAAGCTAGACTCCCATACTGCTGCTCCCACTGCTGGGGCCAGCTCCACTTTTTCCAGTGCTCCTGGATTCGGTAGTAAGCCTTCATCTGGATTTGGCAATGTAGGAACTGCATCCGCATCCTCATTTTCTTTTGCACCAACAACTACTGCAGTTGGAACAGCCTCAACCTTCTCAGGTTTTGCTTCAGCTGCTCCTGGCATGGGTTCATCTGGTTTTGGGTCAGCAGTGCCCTCTAGTTTTGGAGGAACAGCAGTGACTAGCAGCTTTGGAAGTGGAAGTGCAGTATCAACGTTTGGTGGAGGGATCTCTAGTGCTTCCGGCTTTGGAGGACTTGCAAGTTCTACAGGGACATCTGGCTTTGGGGCAGGGACTACAGGAACCAGCAGTCTTTCTACACCAAGGACATCGACATTTGGCCAAGGAGTCCCAGTAAGCAGTGCATCAAATGCTGGTGGTTCCTCTGCAGCTGATGTCATGTTGTCCAGTGCCTTGTTTACTCCTCGAAATGAACTCTCACAAGAAGACCTCCTGCAGTTTGAAGCTAAGATTTTTACTCTAGGAAAAGTCCCTTTGGTGCCCCCACCAGTAGATCTCCTAACTTTAAAATAAATCTTATATAACACTACTGACAATTTCCTTGTCATAAATTGTATATAACTATAAATAGATGTATAGGGATCCTACTGTCATTTATGGAATTTTCTATTAAAGGTATTTTTATAAAATTCTTCCCTTTTTACAAAGATGCAACTAATCTGTATGTTGAGTAATACCGTTACTAATAAATAAATGGTATATTGAGAAGGATAAACCAGGATTAACCATGGTTATCGGATAAGTTGGACCCCCATTGATCTGATAAATGTTGACCTATCCTCAGGACGGGTAACCATTAAGGCTGGGTTCACACCTGAGCGTTTTACAGCGCGTTCCTACGCGCTGTAAAACGCTCAACAAGGAGAGACCAATGATTCCCTATGGGAATGGTTCACACCTGGGCGTTTTACAGCGCGTACGATCGCGCTGTAAAACGCCCTACGCTCAAAAAAGTACATGAGCTTCTTTGGGGCATTTTGTCGCGCGTTCCCGTACATAGACATTCGGGAACGCGCGACAATGGGCGTTCGCTTGTCTCTGTATGCGCGATTGTAAACGCCGGTACAATCGCGCATACAGAGCGCTCCTTTCGGAACGCTCAGGTGTGAACCCAGTGTCAGGCTACTTCCACACTGGCGTTTTGGCTTTCCGTTTGTGGGATCCGTTCAGGGCTCTCACAAGCGGTCCAAAACGGATCAGTTTTGCCCTAATGCTTTCTGAATGGAAAAGGATCCGCTCGGAATGCATCAGTTTGAGTCCGTTCCGTCTCCATTCCGCTTTGGAGGCGGACACCAAAACGCTGCTTGCAGCGTTTTGGTGTCTGACAAAACTGAGCCAAACGGATCTGTTCCGACACACAATGTAAGTCAATGGGGACGGATCCGTTTTCTATGACACAATCTGGCAAAAAAGAAAACTGATCCGTCCCCCATTGACTTTCAATGGTGTTCAAGACGGATTAGTTTTGGCTATGTTACAGATAATACAAACTGATTCGTTCTGAACGGATGCAGATGGTTGTATTATCTGAACAGATCCATGACGGATCCGCACCAAACGCGAGTGTGAAAGTAGCCTAAGTCCTCAAACACCTTTTGGGACCTGCTTCTATTTCAAGAACAGGTTGTGCATCACTGGACATGGAGAGGAGGCTGTATGTGCTATAGCATGAAAATAGCCGAGCACGCTTGAGATGGGTGCAGGTTCCAGCCCCGAGATGCCTTTGAGGCTGTCCTTATCAGTATCCTGACAAAAATCAGTAATGGTTTCTTGCTTATAACAGAACTACAGATGAAGTGAAGTTTCCATTCACCTTAGTCACAGTCACTAAAGGGAACCTGTTAAGGCTACTTTCACACTAGCGTTTTTACTGGATCTGGCAGGGTTCAGCAAAAACGCTTTGTTACTGATGGTACAACCATCTGCATCCGTCATAAACGGATCCGGTTGTATTATCTTTAACATAGCCAAGACGGATCAGTCATTGTGGCAGAGAAAACGGATCCGTCCCAGTTGACTTATTTTGGGGGTCACGCCGGATCCTTCTTGATTCCGCATCCCAGGCCTGAAAGCAAAATACATGTTGCAGTTTGCTCTCCGGTATGGGAAAGCAACTAAACGGAACGGAATGCATTTTGGAGCATTCCATTCTGTTCAGATTTGTCCCCATTGACAATGAATGGAGACAACACTGAAGCGTTTTTTTTTTTTTTTTTTTTTCCTGTATTGAGCCTCCATGACGGATCTTAATACCATAAAACTAAAACGCTAGTGTGAAAGTAGCCTTAGTTGAACATGATGTCCGAGCTGAAGGCAGCATGTAAGGTCTCTTTTTCATACGAGCGAGTTTTCCGTCCAGACACAGTGTGTAGTGAACGCATTGCATCCGGACTGAATCCTGACCCATTTATTTTACACAGATAATCTTTGCATTCAGGAAAAATCGCAGCTTCTTCTATATTGTGCGTTTTTCACACAGTCCTGGCTCCATAGACGTGAATGGGGCTTGCGTGAAAAACCGAAGGCCCCCGGATGCAATGCATTTTTCACTGATGGTAAAGTGAAACATGCGAGGAATGATTACTGCTGTAGTTGTAATGATCAGCAGCACGTCCCTGATTACACGAGGATATGTGCTGCCCGATAATGTGTCATTCATCCTGATGAAAATAGGCTAATCAGCCGAAAAAGCGAGCGTTTGCTTGTATATCAGCAGCGCGATTATACGGGCCAGTTATCATTGGCATGCACAGTTGTTTGGCTGTTCTCAGAACTACAATAGATGTGAATGGAGCATGCTGGAAGTTGTAGTTTTACAACAGCTAGAGTGCCAGAGGTTGCTGACCCCCTCCTCTAGGGAGAACAGCACAGTAGTATGAGCTCTTAGATCAGGCATCCTCAAACTGTGGCCAATTTTTATAATGGCAGTCTATGGTGTCGCACTGCAACATGCGACATACTGCGACGCGACAGTCGCAGAAAAATCCATCTCTAATGGATTTTCTGTGACTGTCGCAGCATGTTGCAGTGCGACACCATAGACTGCCATAAAAATTGGCGCGCGGCATTGGTACAACAAAATGTCGTGCGACAAATGTCGTCGTGTAGACCTAGCATAATACAGATAGCACAACAGTTCTCTAAGATACAGTTTATCAAGTAGGCTGTTTCATCTTAAAAGTAAACTATGTCTGTGGGTTCAGTCATATGATGGGCTGGCCGCCCTCCCTGTCATGTGCTTTTTAATGTTATTGAGTTATCATTAATTACACACAACATGCCCAGTCGTGAAGTATATATGCATGCCAGTTCTTTTTTCATGCGTCTTAACCTAACTTAGTATTTTCATGTGCACTAGTAGTTCTACTTAGACACAACTGATTGTGCAGTTTTTGTGGTGCATTGGTCTCCTTAGGTTACATTCACATGAACGTATTTTTGGTCAAAAAAATGTAGATCAGGCACAGACCCATTCATTGCTATGGGGCTGCAAAAAATTATACACGTGCATTTTGCAGACAAGAATAGGCTTTTTTTTTTTTTTAAATGGGGCTTGTAAAAAGTGTGGGATGCGCAGGGACCGCATCCCTATTTGTGTGAATGTAGCCTTATTTTGAGACGTTAAAAACCATACAAGTGATGTAAATCTGGTTGTAAATTCTTGTCTGTGAAGCATTACCCAGAATTGTATACACATCAGGTTGTGAATACATGTCAGTGCGTTATGGGAGTATCCTATGTGAGCAAGCTTCACGAACAAGTCATCTCGTGATGTATCGCTGGTTAACAAATAAGCAGGGCTGCCTCTCGTAAATAGTGTCACACATGATGATGTTATCAGCTATTTACCTTTTTCATGAAAGAAAACAAGGTTAGATTGTACAGTACAGTTGAGAAAAATAAATAAAAATCTGTCCATCAAACCAACACAGTGGAGGGGAGAGGTATGGTAAAAAATTGCTTCCCCCTACTGATGCAGAGGATGGTAAGAATCGTTAATTTGTAATGTAAACTTGTTTTCCCTTAGTCCCAACAGCAACAAAAATAATGGGGTATTTCTGCTCCTGTGTACTAGTAGGACAGATAGCCTTTTTAATTTAATCTAATTAATCACTATTTTGAGACCCCTTTGATTATATAAGTATACCTAGCCCCTCCTACCATGTGTTTATAATAAAGAAGTAACATACTTGGGGTGGGAAGCTTGTGCTGATGTTCGGACTAAGGGAAAACAGATTAATGTTATGGAACCGAAAAAGCTCTGCACAGCACATTGATGCAGGATACCTTGCACTGATATGCTATGCCAGACTTTTAGCGGAGTGAGGACAATCAAGAACAGTTGTGTGCTCCTGCCTGCCCTGTGCACACTGCGTCATCCACTGTGAAAACACAGAATTCGTACACCGTGTGCATGGCTATGGTGTATGCCCTCTAGAAAGGCCTGAAGTTTGGGGACCTGTTTTGATAGAAAAAAAAATAAACTTAATGAATATCATTTTTCAGAAAAATAGTCTTTAGAGGATTTGCGACAGCTTTAAAAGTGAATACATCCCTCACATTTTTGTAAATATTTCATATCTTTTCATGGGACAACACTAATATGACACATTTATACAATGTAAAGTAGTCGGTGTACAGCTTGTATAACGGTGTAATTATGGTGTGCCCTCAAAATACCTAAACTGCTGGCCACAAAAGTGAGTACACCCCTAAGGGTAAATGGCCATATTGTACCCAATTAGCCGTTTCCCTCCCGGGTGTCATGTGACTTGTTAGGGCTGTTTCACACGAGCGGACGCCGTGCGTGACATCCGCTCCGTGAAAGAGTGCCAAGACCCGATGCGGACTGCAGAGGCACGGAGCATTAACATGATTGATAACGCTCTGTGACCTCTTTACTACGAAATCACAGTGACAACTGGTCCCTGCACGTTGCTGCTGCTGCTCCTCGTGAGCGGATGAAAACGTGTTGTCGGGGGGGGGGGGGATTGCCAATGGCAGGCGGTGAGGGGAGCCAGGTAAGTAGAATCAGTGTGAGGGGCCCGGGCATGTGGGGGGGCATTTCCAGGCTTGTTGGGGGGTCAGCCTGTCAGTGCTCAGATCATACGCCGCACACTGCATCAAATTAGTCTGCATGTCATCCCAGAAGGAAGCCTCTTCTAAAGATGATGCACAAGAAAGCCAGAAACAGTTTGCAGAAGACAAGCAGACTAAGGGTCCATTCACATGTCTATAAGTGTTTTGCGGATCTGCAAAACACGGACACCGGCAATGTGCATTCCTGCACATAGCCAGCACTATAATAGAAAATGCCTAATCTTGCCCGCAATTGCAGACAAGAATAAGACATGTTCTATTTTTTTGCGGAAACGGAAGCACGGATGCGGAAGTGCGGATCCAGACAGCACATTCCGGCCCCATTGAAAATGAATGGGTCTGCACCCGTTCCGCAAAACTGCGGAACAGATGCGGACCCATTTTGCGGACGTGTGAATGGACCCTAAAGGCATTGATTACTGGAACCAAGTCCTGTGGTTCTGATGAGACCAAGATAAACGTATTTGGTTCAGATGGTGTCAAGCATGTATGGCAGCATCCAAGTCAAGCATTGTGGTGGGAGCGTCATGGTTTGTGGCTGCATCAGTGCTGCCGGCTGTGGGGAGCTACAGTTCATTGAGGGAACCATGATTGCCAACATGTACTGTGACATACTGAAGCAGAGAATGATCCCCTCCCTTCAGAAACTGGGCCGCAGGGCAGTATTCCAACATGATAACGTCACCAAACACACCTCCAAGACGACCACTGCCTTGCTAAAGAAACTGAGGGTAAAGGTGCTGGACTGGCCAAGCATGTCTCCAGACCTAAAACCTATAGAGCATCTGTAACTTTTGTGAGATCCTATATATATATATATATATATATATATATACTCACACATATACACTCCGTAACATTAAAATTGCAACACTAACAAGGAAAAGTTGTGGAATTATGGAAATCACAGGATCGATAAACATGTTAATGATATACAAATTATAAAAAAATATATAAAAATCTCGATCTATTCTGTATTGAGTATGAGCGCCATGCACTGAAATACACACAGTTACATTCCTTAGCATTCTATCAATGAAGTCATTAATTTTGTCCGAGGAATATTCTGCCACACAGAATGCACTTGGTCATGCAAATCATCAAGAACCGCTGCTGGCAGCTCCCTTTGCAGTTGCCAACCAATGACTTTCCAGATGTTCTCGACTGGAGACAAGTCTTGAGATACTGTAGGCCATGGTAGCACATTTAAGCCACACATTATTATTATTGTGCCTAATATGGAGGGCACTACTACTAATAGTTGCACTGTTGGGGCACTATTACTATGGGAGATTATCTGTATGGCAGTATTGTCTCTGCAGTATAGTTTTTGGGGAGCACTGTATTGGGGGGTAGCTGCAGGATAACAGTAGTGAGATGATACAATAGTGAGGAACCTAAGATGACTGTGTAGCAAACAATGCAGAGACAAAATGTGTCTGAAAGAAGGTATTATAGTAGCCTGAACAGAATGGAGGAGATGAGGAAAGATGGCAATCACCTTATGTGATAGGTATGTACTGCTGTATACTCCTGTATGTTTGGTAGTGCTGAATGTTATGTCCATCCAACTATATATTTAGCACTAGAGCTGGGTTGAGAGTTAGATTGAGAATTTATAAATAAAAATGCCCAACCAGCGAGAGTAAATGAATAACGCTCGCTAGCTACCACAGTTATGGATATGTATAGAAAGGGGAGGTAGCATATAATAAGACTTAACGTTTAATGAGTTTTCAAATAAAATATATGGACAAACACATAAATCAAAAAGAGTGTGCACACCAAAAACGTATCACAAACAACAAACACATATAGTCACAATAGGAAACCACAAAGATATGGTTAAACCCATGTGAATAGGGTAACACCGTACCCCACCGCAGGTATAGATTCCACAGAGATATAAAAATACATAAACGGGAACAGTCTTACCAGTGGGTGACGGTCATCTGGGTGTGGTGGCACAGTCCCAAGAGCCAGTGTTACCTTGTGGAACAGCGTCCAAGTGAGATTCACTGTCCCTAAACACCCCTGCCAGGCCTATAGAGCCCTATGACCCGGCTAGGGGCCGCACGTCCGGGAGCTGACCCTACAGTGTTCGACTCCCAAGATGACCCTAACTAAGGGTACACCGTAAATGAATTTACGGTCATGCGCAAGATTCCTACGCGTTTCGTCACTTAATTAAAGCCCCAGACTCATCAGGGGACAGCATGGGAGGGAATGTATCCTCATTGACTGATGTCACATACAGACAGTCCCCATGCTGATAGATAAGGTGTTGCAGCAATGGCCTAGAACCAAAAAGGGACCTAATAAGAGCTACTGAGCAGCGTGTCGCTAAATATAGAACAGGCCCTATTCCCAGGTAATGGGGGTCCCTTGGTCCTGGTCACTGCAGAAAGAGGGGGCAACGTATGGCGCATCCCTGTGCACGTGTGGCCGCGACACGTGCACATGGAAGCGCCATACGTTGCCCCCTCTTTCTGCAGTGACCAGGACCAAGGGACCCCCATTACCTGGGAATAGGGCCTGTTCTATATTTAGCGACACGCTGCTCAGTAGCTCTTATTAGGTCCCTTTTTGGTTCTAGGCCATTGCTGCAACACCTTATCTATCAGCATGGGGACTGTCTGTATGTGACATCAGTCAATGAGGATACATTCCCTCCCATGCTGTCCCCTGATCCCCTGATGAGTCTGGGGCTTCAATTAAGTGACAAAACGCGTAGGTATCTTGCGCATGACCGTAAATTCATTTACTGTGTACCCTTAGTTAGGGTCATCTTGGGAGTCCAACACTGTAGGGTCAGCTCCCGGACGTGCGGCCCCTAGCCGGGTCATAGGGCTCTATAGGCCTGGCAGGGGTGTTTAGGGACAGTGAATCTCACTTGGATGCTGTTCCACAAGGTAACACTGGCTCTTGGGACTGTGCCACCACACCCAGACGACCGTCTTATTATACGGTACCTCCCCTTTCTATACATTAGATTGAGAATTTGGCACAGGGGCTGCCATTTAAATTTTTGGCTTAGGCAGCAGAATAGCTAGAGTCGGCCCTGTGTGCAGCCTTCTCCATTCTTTTATGCAGCTCACAGTCTATCTCAATTATGATGGGAGTGGGGGAATCTATAGATTTGACCCATAAGGTTTCAACATCCTCAGCATCATTACCCACAATTTCCTCTTTTCCATTCGCATATTGCTTTGAACATACAGACATACACCACCCTCTTTTCCATTTGCCCTATCTTTCCAAATAAGTGTAAAACCTCCAAGATTAACCTCCTGGTCTTGTGAAAAGTCCAGCCATGTCTCAGTCACATCAATTCCAAAAATGCACATTCAGTATTCGTCTCCAAATATTCACTTCCTGGCACCAAATTTGACAATCAGAATAAAATCGGTGAAGCAATATGCCACCCCCAGAAACCGAATAACTGTAACCTGCAATATCTTGTTATATTTAAATTGGTTCTCCAGGCACTTTGTCTAATTATTAACTGTAACCAACCTGTGGAGGAAAGCTCTTTTACACAGGACGTACCCTGCCTTGCTCCCCCGATGCCGCCACCTCCTCTACACTCGTGCAATGTAGGCTCTTCCACCTGAGTCCCGACTGAATGTGGTAGCAGCCACATCCGGTCAGGACCCTAGCAGAAAAGGCCGCAGGGCGAAAGTGCAGCAGAGATGGCGGCATGAGGGGAACAAGGAAGGGTAAGTACTATGTAAAGGAGCCTCCCTCCACAGGTGAGTTAGGGTGCCTCCACATGCTGCGGATTTTGTTGCAGAATTTTCCGCAACTGAAAATCGGTTCCATTCATTTGACTGGGGCAGCACACATGGATTTCTGCAAGTCCCATTCAAGTGAATGGAACTGATTTTCAGTCGTGGAAAATTCTGCAACATCTGAAGCGTGTCAGGGCACCCTTACAACTACTAATTAAATAAAATGCCCAGAGAAACCCTCTAACCCCTTCCCTGACAAGGATGTATGTAATAAGTCCTGGCAGGGTGGCAATTCAGTAGCAAGGACGTACCTCACATGTCCTTGCTACTGATGGTTGGATCCCAGGCTGTGTAACAGCTAGAGATTCTAGCCAGATCTTGTCTTAAAGATGACAATCTTAGGTTCTAGGCATAATAAGTCATGAGTTAGAGCCCTTAAAAAAGGAGTTTTAGTGAAAGCTACATATCCCCGCAGCTTTCATTTCTAACCCAATTTCTGAGATCTCTAACTCATGAGTTACAGCTGAGATTGTCAGCTTTAAAACAAGACCTGGCCTGAATCTCTAGCTGTTATACAGCCCAAGATATGCCAGCAGAAAGCAGTCCTCCTGACAGTCAGCATGGTGGAGGGCGGAGGCCAGTGGAGGAGTGCGGACAGGCTGCACAAAGAGAGAGAGACTTCTCTCTCATCTGTGTAACTAAGTGTCCTCAGGGGAGGATAACATGGACTGTTATCAACACCCTTCACCCGTCTCTGAGTTTCACATATGGAGGTCTTTTTTTTCCAGAAAATACCTAATTAGACCTTTTATTGATGCCATGACCTGTCCTAGACAAACACCAGCGTCTAGATCACAGCGCCAAATAAGTTGCACCAAACACAACACATCCATCAATAAAGTTTACTTTTTACACTGTCCCTATCTTGTCCATGGATGTGAGTTTTAGGTGCAACTGTTTGTGTTGGTGCATTTTTTACATAATTCCTGTTATGTGTGGACATGGTTGTCAACAGTTCGTCAAAGCAACTGGGATCATCATGTTGGCTACTTTCAGGAAGTATATTGGATTTGGGGGTACACTTAATTTTCTAGGTGTAATCCCTTTACTTTATAGGTTGCTACATTTTTTAAATTTCCAGCTTTACAATTTTTTGGGGGGCTTTCGAGTTCTGGGGATTTTATGAAAAGTACATATAAATTTAGGCTTAAGTGGTATGTATTAACTCTGCACATTACTTTTAAGTTTACTTTTAAGAGGTGTGGTACATATACCGTAACTTTATGCTTGGGTTATATTTTTAACCACTAATATCAAGATTTAGCAAATTTTATGAAAAATGCAAAGTTGCATGAAGTGTCTGTGTATATAAAGTGCTGAGTGACATTTTGACAATGTTACGGATGTCTACTTTCAGAAAATACTGTGTATGGGTATAGAGAGTTAGTAGGATTTTTGTAATTTTGTAATTTTTGTGTTATTTGTACATATCAAAAATTGTCCTGGTTACCAGTGGTACAAAATATTCAAACACCTCTGTCCGCGAATAGGTCAAAAAAGGTATCCAGACCCTTCTTGAACTTGTTCAACAAATAAAACATCACAGCCTCAGTCCATAGTCTCACTGCTCTTCTAGTAAAGTATCCTTTCGTATGCTGAAACATTCTTTCCTATGGAATAGAGGATGCCCCTTTGTCCAGGTTGCAGGTCTAGGTATAAAATGATCATTTGAAAGATCTCTGTACTGTCTCTTAATTAGATCTTTAAAGGTACACTGAATTTTGATATGTCTGAGACCCTCACCTATCACTAGAACGAGGAGAGAGAAGTGATTGCATATCACACTCTTCTCACTGCAGGAGAGAGAATCGAGAAGGGCCTATAGACTTTTCTATTGAGTCCGGACTCGCTTCATCACCTGCAGTGAGGACAGAGAGAGCAATATTCAAACACTTTTCTCTCCTCGTTCTAGAGATTGTGGGAGGTCAGCACTCAGAGCTCCAAAGATCAATACTTTTGATATGTCTCTGTGATATGTCAATTGATTAGGCCCGTTTCACACCTGTGTCAAGCAGATCCAGCAGGCTGTTCCCGGCTGGCCCTATTCACTATAATGGAGACCACCGAAGGTCCAACTGCAACCCGGCAAATATGCCGAGGAGCAGCCGAACAAGGAACATCTGGCCTAATTCTAGTGAATGGTGCCATATGGATTTCTGGCAGTGCACAGCAGCAACTGATCCATCAGGCTGTTCCCGGACAGAACAGCCTACCGGAACTCCTTAAATGCAGATGTGAAACAGGCCTAACATGATGCAAAGGAAGCATATCACTGCTGCGGACAGAGATTGGCTGCAGCGGTGTCAAAAGGGAGCAAAGTGGAGAAACCAAAGCCAGGATGAGAAGGAGCCGGAGCTAGCTTCAGTAAGCGGGTAAGTATACTTCCCTTTGCAGGTGTGTCCAGGAGGGAAGGCTTTACTCCCTGCCTTCCAGAAGCCATAACTTTTTTATTTTTCATGCACATGTTAGAGCATGTTTTTTGCAGGACAAGTTGTATTTTCTAATTTCCATGTAATTTTACATATGACGTTGTGGAGTGGAATTGACCACAGTATTTGAGGGGTTAAAAGACAATTCTGATCATGGACACTGTGAAACAGCAGACACCTGCAAGATATGGTGACCACTCAACTACTGAACGGACGCCATCCTTTAAAATCTAACATCTGACATGCATGCATAGCAGATGTCGGGAACCCTTTTCTGTACCCACTCTAGTTCAGCTATGTCTTTCTTATACACAGGTGTCACTAATACACAGGTGTTGTACACAATATTCCAAGTGTGGTGTAACAGCGGCTGCTGTGCGCCGCTGTTCTCCTGCTTGCCACCGCGGTCCTGGGTGCCGTGTTCAGAGGTGATCTGCTGCCTGTGCTTCCCCATTCACTGCTGTAGTCCTGGGCTCTGTCCTTGTAGGTACTGTTTGTTCGGGGATCCGCTCCATAGTTTCCTTTCAGCCCTGGCCACAGCATGCTTGCTGCTTCTTCCCGGGAGCACTTCCTTAAGGGCCAGCGTGTGTCACTTTCTGTGCTTTATGGGTTAGATCATGTGATCTCGCTAACCAATCCTAGCCCTTCTGCATGTATATAAGTGGCTCAGCCCCCTTCCGAGATGCCTGAGTGTCAAGGTCCTTGTGTCCTGCAAAGGTTTCTGATTTCTCTGCTTGTTTTTCTGTGTACCTAACTTGTGCTTGTGTTCCTGGTCTACGCAACCTGTTTGATCCCTGCCTGCTTGCCTTGACTCTCCTGTTGCCGATCTGGACTGCCTGACATGTACCTGTGCCGCCTGCCCTGACCTATTGCTTGTTTGACTTCTCCTCTGCCTCATCTTTCTGTCCTGCACCATTTCTCCTGGTTACGACTCAGCCTGCTGACTATGGCTGTACCTCTGGTACCTTGCTCAGGTACCTCCTGGTCCACCTGTACTAGCTGCCTCATGTGCCAATCCTCCTCAAGAGGTAGCGACCTGGTGTTCCTCTCTAGAAAGCCTATTCCCACCATTAGGCGTACTGTGAAGAACGAGGGGTTCACTTAGACAACGCACTTAGAGGAGGTAGGACGCGTGGCACGGTAGGTTCACACCCGCTGGTTTGTGACATGTGGTCTGACTAGTGGTTTGTATAAAGGCAAAAGTATGTTCTTGCTATAAGCATCTCTGCCTTATTTGATGCATCCCGTTATTTTATTTGCCTTGTCAGCAGCTGCCTGGCATTGGTCACTAATTTAAGTTTATTGTCTTGCTAATATCCTTATGCCTTTTTTTCGGTGGCAAGTTCACCCAGTGTTTTACAATTTAATACACAATTTCAGATTTTATTTCCTCAGCCTAAGTGCATGACCTTACATTTATCCACATTGAACTTCACTTGCCATTTCTACACCCACGCCTCCAGCCTCTTCAAATCTCTCTGCAATTTTATATTATCCTCCTGCTGATTGCTTTGCAGAGCTTAGTATTTTCTGCAAGTATTGAAATTCTACCATGTAAGTCCTCTACAAGGCCACTAATAAACATGTTAAATAGAAGAGTACCCAATACTGAACCCCTGTGACACCCCAGCGGGGACAGTAAAGCAATCTGAGCCTGTACCAATAATAACTACCTTCTGTTTCCTATCACTCAGCCAGTTGTTAACCCAATGACATATATTCTCCCTATATCTCAGGATTCTTATGTTACCAACCTTTTATGAGTACTCAATCAAACGCCTTTAAAAATTGTAGGGACACAACATCCATGGCATTACCCTGGTCCAGTCTGGAGATTACCTCCTCATAGTTTGATCAGTATACACTTTTTCTTGCTTGTTTTCCCTCCTAGTTTAAAATGAGTCTCCACCATGCTACAATTCACTCCCCCAGCATAGCAGACCCCTTTCCATTCAGGAGCAAATTATGTGCAGAATACAGTTTGTACCCCAATGAAAAAAAGTCATCTATGTTCTCTAGGAACCCAAACCCATCTGCCCTACAACAAGACTTGAGCCTTGTAATTAACTCCCTAAGCAACTTGTGTTGTGCATGAAGAATACCACATTGGACGTCCTTCCCTTCACTTTGGAGAGCCTAGTTCTTTAAAGGGTACCTAAAAAAAAAGGGTGTAGAAGCGCTGCTTAGTGCACTCAGACTCTCTGGCTTTTATAAAATCTGCTTGACTTTTCAAGTGTGTGACATACAGATCCATAGAGACGAAAAGCTGGGCTTTTCTCACGCCTGCTTGGGTTTAATGGTATCTAATAGGTCTGCCATTTCCAGGAATTACGCCCTTTGCATTATCACTCAGTCTGTCAATTTTGCTTGGAAGGACAATAAAAGAAGTAGCCTTCCTTTATGGACGCCCCCTAACTACAGTATATTAACCCAGCTACTTTCCTACTCCTAAGAAAATCACTGCAAAAAAGCATATCGGCTCTGACGTGACTGTGATGCATGCGCAGTGTGAAAACCTGGCCTGAGTCCTGCAGTTTACACCTGAGTCCTGCAGTTTACACCTGAGTCCTGCAGTTTAACCCTGAGTCCTGCAGTTTACACCTGAGCACAATTAAACCTTCCACTTATTCACGTGCACAGCAAAATATAAATGGTTTTAAATTGGAACAGTAGCTGTAACATAATCTGCACCAAAAATGAACCATGCTACTTTCTATATGAAAGCACTCAACCAGTCCACAGAATTTCTATCAGTGCTATCTCTCATAACTCTGCCCACCCACAACAATGATGAAGATTTTACATAAGAACAGTTCTTTACTGGCAGATAATGTTCCTGTACAGCACAGTTCAGACTTTGCATGGACAGTTCAGACTTTTTGCATTTTCACAGATCTTACAAGATCTTACAGTTCTTAATGCTGCAAAGGTAGTTAACCGGCCTGCCAAGATCTTTTTCTGCAGCAATCTTCCTCATTCTGCACTTTTCTATCCCATCTTTAAGAATCCAGAATTAGGGGTGCAATACTGCTCACTTTCAATATGCAACCCTTTTATCACATACTGCGTTTTGTTCCTTTTTTCAGTTTGCTGTACTCACAGTAAATGGATCAACAGGATTCCCTGTGGGAAATGGGCCTTAGCAGAGGCACAACCTGCCTCTAAAGTATGTCCGGGCTCCCAAAGCCTTTCATCTCCTGGACAAGTGAGCTGTGGGAGTCCAAAAGTCCATAAGACAGATCATCTCCACAGATCTTCGGCATGCACAACCTCTCAACACTGGAATACTCCACAAATATACAGTCAGATCCATAAATATTGGGACATCGACACAATACTAACATTTTTGGCTCTATACACCACCTCATTGCATTTGACATGAAAAGAACAAGATGTGCTTTAACTGCAGACTGTCAGCTTTAATTTGAGGGTATTTACATCCAAATCAGGTGAACAGTGTAGGAATTACAACCGTTTGCAGGGGTTGACCAGGCCCGGCACTCCAAAGGGTAGCGCTCTGATGGGGCCCAGCATGAAGTACAGTGGCAATTTCGGGCCCCATCAGAGCTCTACATGCCTCCATTACATGTATAATATGGGGGGGGAGGGGAACATGCAGTCACTGACACCCGGCCAGGCAGTTCCGTTTCTATAGTGAAGCAGGGAAACCTCTCTCCTCCCTGCTTCACTGATCTTCAGAGCTCAGGAGCTCCCCCTGCTGGCCCCACATCGCGCTGCTGGCTGTGGGAGGAGACCTGAAAGCCCAGCAATCTGCCTCCTTTCATCAGGGAAGAAGGTAAGTATGTGTTTTTTTTTCCGAACGCTGCAGACTAGGGGCAGGGGGCAGGGGACAGGGGGGTGGGGGGGTTGATGGGCACAACTAGAGTGAGGGGGCACAAAAGTGGGCATCTCTACTGAGGGGCACCTAATCTGCCATAACTAATTGGAGGGGGCACATACAGACGTGGACAAAATTGTTGGTACCCTTTGGTCAATGAAAGAAAAAGTCACAATGGTCACAGAAATAACTTTAATCTGACAAAAGTAATAATAAATTAAAATTCTATAAATGTTAACCAATGAAAGTCAGACATTGTTTTTCAACCATGCTTCAACAGAATTATGTAAAAAAATAAACTCATGAAACAGGCATGGACAAAAATGATGGTACCCCTAACTTAATATTTTGTTGCGCAACCTTTTGAGGCAATCACTGCAATCAAACGCTTCCTGTAACTGTCAATGAGACATCTGCACCTCTCAGCAGGTATTTTGGCCCACTCCTCATGAGCAAACTGCTCCAGTTGTGTCCGGTTTGAAGGGTGCCTTTTCCAGACTGCATGTTTCAGCTCCTTCCAAAGATGCTCAATAGGATTGAGGTCAGGGCTCATAGAAGGCCACTTTAGAATAGTCCAATTTTTTCCTCTTAGCCATTCTTGGGTGTTTTTAGCGGTGTGTTTTGGGTCATTGTCCTGTTGCAAGACCCATGACCTGCGACTGAGACCAAGCTTTCTGACACTGGCTAGTACATTTCTCTCTAGAATTCCTTGATAGTCTTGAGATTTCATTGTACCCTGCACAGATTCAAGACACCCTGTGCCAGACGCAGCAAAGCAGCCCCAGAACATAACAGAGCCTCCTCCATGTTTCACAGTAGGGACAGTGTTCTTTTCTTGATATGCTTCATTTTTTCGTCTGTGAACATACAGCTGATGTGCCTTGGCAAAAACTTCGATTTTTGTCTCATCTGTCCACAGGACATTCTCCCAGAAGCTTTGTGGCTTGTCAACATGTAGTTTGGCATATTCCAGTCTTGCTTTTTTATGATTCGTTTTCAACAATGGTGTCCTCCTTGGTCGTCTCCCATGTAGTCCACTTTGGCTCAAACAACGACGGATGGTGCGATCTGACACTGATGTTCCTTGAGCATGAAGTTCACCTTGAATCTCTTTAGAAGTCTTTCTAGGCTCTTTTGTTACCATTCGGATTATCCGTCTCTTAGATTTGTCATCAATTTTCCTCCTGCGGCCACGTCCAGGGAGGTTGGCTACAGTCCCATGGATCTTAAACTTATGAATAATATGTGCAACTGTACTCACAGGAACATCTAGTTGCTTGGAGATGGTCTTATAGCCTTTACCTTTAACATGCTTGTCTATAATTTTCTTTCTGATCTCTTGAGACAGCTCTTTCCTTTGCTTCCTCTGGTCCATGTCGAGTGTGGTACACACCATATCACCAAACAACACAGTGATTACCTGGAGCCATATATATAGGCCCAATGGCTGATTACAAGGTTGTAGACACCTGTGATGCTAATTAGTGGACACACCTTGAATTAACATGTCCCTTTGGTCACATTATGTTCTGTGTTTTCTAGGGGTACCATCATTTTTGTCCATGCCTGTTTCATGAGTTTATTTTTTTACATAATTCTGTTGAAGCATGGTTGAAAAACAATGTCTGACTTTCATTGGTTAACATTTATAGAATTTTAATTTATTATTACTTTTGTCAGATTAAAGTTATTTCTGTGACCATTGTGACTTTTTCTTTCATTGACCAAAGGGTACCAACAATTTTGTCCACGTCTGTATGAAGGCATAACTACTGTGAGGGGGCACGCAATCTGGCATAACTACTGTAAGGGGCACATATGTGGGCATATCTAATGTGAGGGGCACATAATCTAGCATAACCACTCTGAGGGGGCATATAACTGGGCATAAATACTGTGAAGGGGCACATGATCTGCCATAACTACTGTGAGGGGCACATAATCTGGCATTACTACTGTGAGGGGCACATAATCTGGCATTACTACCGTGAAGGGGGAACATATCTGGGCATATCTACTTTGAGGGGGCACATAACCGGGCATAAATACTGTGAAGGGGCACATAATCTGGCATTACTACTGTGAGGGGGCACATATTCTGGCATTACTACTGTGAGGGAGGCACATATCTGGGCATAACTACTGTAAGGGGACACATATTTGGCATAACTACTATGATGGGGCACATATCTGGGCATAACTACTGTAAGGGGCCACAAGGAGGGCATTAGTACTGTGTGGTAGCACTTAGGGGAAATCTCCTAGATTACCCTGCTATACATTGGCATGGCTCAGTCTTATAGGCCAGCACAGCGCCCCCTGCTGGTGATTTCACAGGGGTAGTCACCATCCCTTCCTTATGTGATTATTCTTTTTTTCTCACCACAGGGACCTTGTTCTGGATCCAGCGGACATCACGCCGACACCAGTGACACCCTGGATGAGGTAGGACCAGATTTTATTAGGACTGGGTGAGTGTATCCATGCATTGGGCTTAGGGCTCTTTAACACGAGCGGATCCCGTGCGGGTAATCCACTGCGTGAAAGACAGCCAAGCCCCGTTCCAGACTGCAGAGACACGGAGCATTAACATGATTAATAATGCTCCGTGCCTCTTTGTGATCTTTTTACTACAAAATCACAGTGAGATAAAGTTGTCACCGTGATTTTGTAGTAAAAAGATCACAGTCAATCATGTTACTGCTCCCAATCTCTGCTGTCCAGAATGGGGCTTGGCCCTCATTCACGCAGCGGATTAGCCGCATGGAAAGAGCCCTTAGTAAGAAAATCTGCCGCTTCTTTGTAAAAATGTTTGCACTGTGGCCCATAACCCTATAGTTACAGCACAGGTAGGGGAGGTAGTGGGGGGGGGGGGGGGGTGGATGCAGGCTGGGAGGGGGCCCCATTGATCAGTTTTGCACCGGGGCCCCATGGATTGTGTGTAAGCCATTGTATGTGCCTTACACTTTTTAAGGGACCAAAAGTAATGGGACAGAATAATAATCATAAATCAAACTTTCACTTTTTAATACTTGGTTGCAAATCCTTTGCAGTCAATTACAGCCTGAAGTCTGGAACGCATAGACATCGCCAGACGCTGGGTTTTATCCCTGGTAATGCTCTGCCAGGCCTCTACAGCAACTATCTTCAATTGCTGCTTGTTCTTGGGGCATTTTCCCTTCAGTTTTGTCTTCAGCAAGTGAAATGCAGGCTCAATCGGATTCAGGTCAGGTGATTGACTTCGCCATTACATAACATTCCACTTCTTTCCCTTAAAAAACTCTTTGGTTGCTTTTGCAGTATGCTTTGGGTCATTGTCCATCTGCACTATGAAGCGCCGTCCAATGAGTTCTGAAGCATTTGCATGAATATGAGCAGATAATATTGCCCGAAACACTTCAAAATTCACATTCACTACGCCATGACACTACCACTGCCATGTTTCACTAATGAGGTGGTATGCTTAGGATCATGAGCAGTTCCTTTCCTTCTCTATACTCTTCTCTTCCCATCACTCTGGTACAAGTTGATCTTGGTCTCATCTTTCCATAGGATGTTGTTCCAGAACTGTGAAGGCTTTTTTAGATGTCGTTTGACAAACTCTATTCTGGCCTTCTTGTTTTTGAGTCTCACCAATGGTTTACATCTTGTGGTGAACCCTCTGTCTTCTCTTGATTGTTGACTTTGACACACATATACCTACCTCCTGGAGAGTGTTCTTGATCTGGCCAACGGTTGTGAAGGGTGTTTTCTTCACCAGGGAAAGAATTCTTCGGTCATCCACCACAGTTGTTTTCCGTGGTCTTCCGGGTCTTTTAGTGTTGCTGAGCTCACCGGTGCGTTCCTTCTTTTTAAGAATGTTTCAAACTGTTGTTTTGGCCACGCCTAATGTTTTAGCTATCTCTCTGATGTTTTTTTTTTTTTTTTTAGCCTAATGATGGCTTGCTTCACTGATAGTGACAGCTCTTTGGATCGCATGTTGAGAGTTGACAGCAACAGATTCCAAATGCAAATAGCACACTTGAAATGAACTCTGGACTTTTTATCTGCTCATTGTAATTGGGATAATGAGGGAATAACACACACCTGGCCATGGAACAGCTGAGAAGCCAATTGTCCCATTACTTTTGGTCCCTTAACAAGTGGGAGGCACATATGCAAAGTGTTGCAATTCCTACACCGTTAAAGCTGACAGTCTGCAGTTAAAGCACATCTTGTTCGTTTAATTTCAAATCCATTCTGGTGGTGTATCGAGTCAAAAATTTTAGAATTTATGGACCTAAATGTATATACAGGAAATGAATAGTACACATTTGTAACCCTTTTAGCAGTGGTGCAATGTTGTAGCAGTATGACACTGCATATCTATCACCAAATTGTTCCATAAATGTTTTAGCAGAGGATGGATCTCCAGGATCTGATGGATAGGCATACAAACAATTCTCTCAGGAGAGATTATTATGCTGCCTCAGCTTTCTGTTGACTGTAGCTTTTAATGATTTTGCCAATATTAACGCCTCATAGTATAACCTGTGTCTATTTCCTTTGCTTTAAGACTCTTTGATTCAGCATTAGCTAAGATTATGAAGTGGCTATCTGACAAGGAGTGCAAGTCTTTACCCCAGCCCTTACAGGGCAGATGCAGTCCATCAAGAAGTTTCAGACCTTTCCATAGGCCTCAGAAATCCAAACCCCAGTACCAGAGAGAAGGTCCTATACATTACCAGGGCAACTTGTCACGGCCTTTGTTGTGTTCGCTGTGACACTGTTACCGTGCATGCTGTTGCCTGTTGCAACGTGTGTGTCACGGACTCTGTTGTGTTTGCCATGACACAGTTGCCAGGCATGCTGTTGCCAGCGGCAACGTGTGGTTTTTGCAGCATGTAGGTGCCTGCCCCTTATATCCTGCTTCCCTTCCCTGTTTGGTGCTGGAAGGGTTAACTATCTGCCTGGTGGGGATCTAGGTGTGTCCTGGGTGTGACCTCTTGGCTCTTTATATCCTGGTGTTGTAAGTGTGAGGTCAGTTGCCATTCAGCCTTGTGTTAGCTGGAGTGTTGCTCCTTTCCTGGATATAACATCTGTCCAGTCGGAGGGCCCCCTAGCTAGACATCAATGTCACCTTGATGTCTCCCCTATGTTCCCTATGTCTTGACCTTCCCTTGTATCTATGTTTGGTGTGGATTATGTGCGGTGTCTGTTGTATGTCTACTGGTCGTTACATGTCTGGCTTGTTGATGTCTATCTTCCAGCATGTTTGCTAGACATTTCCCCTTTAAGTCACATAACCTCCAGAAGGGGGTGTCAGGGTTCCCTAGAGGGGGAATCACAAGTTGGTGAGCAGCTCTACCCGGGGCCGCCATGCTCTCTGTCTGCATGGGGTCTGGTTGTCGTTGTGGCCGCGGCAGGTAAGTACGTGATGTTTCTGGGCTCTTACCTGCCATTTCAGTGACTGTTCACTGGCTGTCCTTTTCCTTGCAGCTAGGCCGGTGGATACTCCTGTTCATCCGTGTCTGGAATAAATAGGTCATCTCCTGCTCCTAACCTTATTCCAGGGATCCTTATGGCTACTCAGGGTCTCATGTTACTGTGTATGAGCCCACCTACCATCAGGGTCTGCTCATACGGTTAGGAGTCAGGGCCAGGATTAGGGTGGCTCTAGGAGGTGACCTGCTCCCTTTTCCTGGTGTTCAGGCCTAGCTGCTTCTCCGTTTTCCCACGTTATACGGTGGGGAGTTTCCCCCCCACTCCCCACCGTGACACAACTGCAGGAAGATAAAGGCAGATTTCTGACATCAGGAGTCAACTGTCTAGGTTCCGCTCATGTTTAAAGAAAGTCCAGATGGAGGTCGATTATTGTTTTCCCTCAAAGAGTAGATCTCCTCCATCTCAGATCCCTGGGTCCTACATATTGGCCGAAGAGGTTATACCATCAGTTTTCTGTCTCTTCCACCATACAGGTTTGCAAGAACCAAACCTATTCTATCCAGGAAACAGTTGATTCTAAAGGATGCCATTCTTAAATTTCTTCAACAAAAAGTCCTGGAAGAAATTCTAGAACCAAATGAGGGGTTATGATTTTATTCCCCATTAAGTTTTGCTTGTCTCAAAACCTTTACGGAACTGGAGAATGAAAATCCATCTAAAATATGTCAACCATTACATCCGAAAGAAAAAAAATGTTATGGAGGAAATTTGACCGGTAGTTGGGATTCTAGGACAAGAAGATTTCATGGCCACGATTGATGTCAAGGACACCTATCATGTGCCTATATTTCTTCCAGATTTCTGAGAATAGTGGTACAGCTTCACGGGGTGGTAAGACACTTGCACTACCCTTCCCTGGGATCTCCTCTTCCTCTCACAATTGGTCTTTGGTGTGGTTGTTACCCTCAGGATTTGTGGTATTTCCATTGACCTGGATAATTTGTTCAACACCACATCTAGGAAAAACTGTTATCTAGAGACCCCTTAATGAATTGTTTCCTGATAAAAGTGGCTAGATCAAGATCTATGGTCCTAAACCCTATTATTATGGGACCTTTCAGTAGCCTTAAAAGATCTTTGCTCTCCGCCCTTTGAACAATTGGAGGAAGTAGATTTTAGGTTAATTTCCCTGACGATTACTTTTTGTTAGCCATAACCTCTTCTAAAAGGATAGGAGGACTTCAAGCCTTATCTTCAGTAGACCCTTACATTATGTTTCTTCCAGATATTTTATTAAGATTCCTACCAACTTTCAATTTGAATCAAGTACTTTCCCATCTAATCCTTGCCTTCTTCTGCCTTCTAGTCAGCCTTCTTCAGAGGAGGAGTCTAATTTGCATCTCCTTAATTTATCCTGGGTTTAAAAGAATTAACTAGGTATCCAAGGTAAAGAATCTTCTGATTCATTTTTTTTTTCTGGGAAGAATAAGGATTTGAAGGTTTAAACCTACCAGGTAGTCAGATGGAAGTTATTAGATGGTGGCTTATATTTCTCAGAAGTTGGATCCTCTGGATTTTATTTGTGCTCGCTCTACTTGGGCAGTCTCTTCGTCTTGGCTGAGAGGAGTCTGATTCTTCTGGAACAAATTTGTAGTACACCTTCTTGGAACAAACACTCAATCTTTATAAACCATTAAAGGTTGAAATTTAGATTTTCAGAAAATTTAGCCTTTGGGTGAATTCTATTAGTCAAAAAGGCCCATCCCTACTGGATTATTTCTTGCCATATCTCCATTCGTGTTGTTTTAGAGGGTCAGCTCAGCAGCAGGCCATCGCATATAATGTTTTAGAGCGTCAGCTCACCAGCAGGCACTCGCATATAATGTTTTAGAGCGTCAGCTCAGCAGCAGGCCCTCGCCTATAATGTTTTAGAGGGTCAGCTCACCAGCAGGCCTGAACCTAAAATCTTTTACAGGGTCAGCTCACCTTCAGGCCTGCAACTCAAATCTTTTACAGGGTCAGCTGACTTGCAGGCCTGCAACTCATGCTGCCTTGCTTTGAAGTAGTAGCTGTAGCCGTTTATCAGGATCCCTCTCCGAAATCGAACAATGATTCCCCGTTACCTGTGGTCACCATGTTAGGCGCATAAAAGAACATCGAAAGTTGATATGGAAGATATCCAAATGGATCGTGGACGTCACGTGGACTTGCGATCGGGCAGAAGTTATCTAGAGTCAACAAAGCGGCAGCAGGGCCTCTCTTGTATAATATTTCCTCATCCAAAATACTGCAGGGACATTCCCTGTAATTTTTTATTACTCATTCAAATAACAGGGCATCTTAAGAGTCATGTATTGTTATTTATCGTCACTACCTCCCCAAGTCGGGAGTGGGTAATTGCCGGGCGCCTGCTTCCTTGGATGTTTCTGCTTTAATAACTTGATCCACCCTCTCCACCCAATCAGATTTTAGCCATTGACTTCCCTTGGATGTGGTATCTCTTTCTCAAGCTCTCTCCCCAGCATCGAACCCTGATTCCCCGTTACCCATGATCACCATGATAGGCGCAGAAAAGAACATAGAAAGTTGATAGGGCAGACATCCGAATGGATCGTCGCCTTCACGGGGACGTGCAATCACCCAGAGGTTATCTAGAGTCACCAATGCGGCAGCAGGCCCTCACCCCTAAGGTTTTAGATGGTCAGATCAGCAGGCCCTTGCTCCAAATGTTTTTGAGGGTCACCAGCAGGCCATCAATCATAATTTTTCAAGGGTGTGTATGTATCACGACCGGCATGCCAATCACATACGTGACGCAAAGGGAGGGAAAAGGAAGGCCCTGTCCGAGGGAGAGGGAAAGATGGTGACCCCTAACTCACCTTGAGGCTGGCACCTAACTGCCCTGACGTCCCTAGATGAGTTTCTCACCCATACGCTGATCACGTTCCTAAACCCTGGCTTTCCCTAAGATGAGCCCTACGTAGTTAATAGGGCAGTGGGAACACTAGTCCGCACCACTAACACTAAAGGGAAACACTAGGGAGAAGACAGACAATACTGACAAAACATATAGTCCCAGGTGGGCGACAACAAACAACCAACAGGGATCCGGAGGGTAATGCTCTGGTACGACAACCAGGGATAACAGCAACTCAGCTCCAGTGGGTCAGTATAGAAGTCCAGACAGGAAGCTCTATATCTGGCAACCAGAGAAGTGGGAGAGGGGAATATAAGGAGGTTGGGAGTGCTGGACAAGAAACAGCTGAGGAGAAGAAGCTACGGATCCCTGAGTGAGACAAAAGGGATTGCAAGGCAAACCCAGAAAGCTACCATTAAGTAACAGCAGTATCTTTAGACAGAGAGCGCAGCCACCCGCTGCGACTTCCTGACCCCCGGTTTAACGAAGTCAGACATGGCTCTTGACACCCTCGTGACAGTATGATACCTATTCCTTGTAATTTTTGGCAGCCCTTTGACTTAATTCATAGGCTTTATGAGTGTAGGAGTCCCACTACCTGAACAATTGTACGACAATGTGAACGAGGCCCTCCTTTATGTGATATACAGGCTGTTGAGTGCCTCTTGCTTGTAATTTTATCGCAGCACTTGCACTTTATATACAATTGAATACACAGTAAAGAATGTTTCCTAACAATTTTTCCTGTAAAATAGATTTTTGTTTTTTTTTTTGTGTATTTTTGTCAGTCTGTAAAAGTGGAGTACAACTCGGACTACATGGTTCCCAGCAGTGACCTGGGAGTCTAAGATGCATCCAGATATCGTTCCCATGGTGTTCCTGATCCATTTCGGTGATATTTCTGTCACTTTCTGACCTTTTCCAATGGACCAGGCACCCTCCCCTCTTCAGAGCAGGGGGTGCCTGGTTGTCTCCCATTGACTTCCATTATACTCGGGTGCTCGGCCGAGCGCACGAATATATCAATGTGTTCAGGCCGAACACTCGAAGACAAGAAAACTTTGATACTTGATCATCACTAGTTATGATACGTAGGCTAAGTGAATAAATATACTTACTAAGTGTGATTAAATATAAGATAACACAGACAAATGACATGCAGAATACTAAAAAGTAAATAGACATCACTAGCCTAAATATGCAATATGGGGTTGTGCTCCGGTCGGCCATACTGTAACAAATGGCTGTCTACCACGTTATAACACATGACCGACACCCCAGGGTATACAATAGATAGGGCAAATCAATACTTACATCCTACCTAGGATGAAATTCCAAATGGAGTCCCCACTTATGTATGTGTGTAACCAGAGTTATACACCCCGCCCACGGTGTGCATCACACATGTCCTGAGATGTGTCTGAGATCACTACTCAGGAATGTAGCCTTATCAGCACAATGGGGGATGGGTACTACATTACAAGGATTTACAAGGAATGTCCTTACACAGAATACTAAAAGTAATATAAAAGAGACAAAATAAAAGGGGCAGAATCAGTACTTAAAAATACCCTTACAATACAGGGGAATTATCTGGTTAATTAGGTTTATTAAAAATGCTATCTGTTCTACCCAGGAACGTAGCTAAAGGCTCATGGGCCCTGGTGCAAGAGTTCAGCTTGGTCCCCCACCTTCCATCAGTGCTTTATGGCCAGGGGTAGGGGTGCACCTAGCCTTTATGCTGCCTGAGGCAAAAATGTAAACATTCCCCCCATGCCAAATTCTCAACCTAACCCATTCCCTCCAGTCCTGCTATTAAAGGGGTTGTCCTCTTTTTACTACTGATGACCTATCCTCAAAATAGGTCATCAATATCAGACTGGCAGACATCTCCCGGCACCCCCACGATCAGCTGTTTTAAGAGAGGGTAGCGCTCATATGAGAGCTGCTTTCTCTGCTCTGTTCACGCTACAATTGCAGTGATGAGCAGGTAAACAGAGAGAAGGCAGTGCTCATACGAAAAAAAAAAGTGGACAACCCCTTTAAAGACATACTTGGAAAACATTACATACAGCGCTACAGAAGATACAGGGTAATACAGTGCCACAAACCTCTTATATCCAGTGATGTCTCCTCTGATGTAGATATTCTCTTTCCTCATCTTCTCCTTTCAGACTAGACTGCCATGATGATTTCTTTTAGCCATGTCTTGCCTCTGCAGAGTTTAACAAACAGACATCTTACTTTCCTACTTTTCCATCATCCTAACCTTATCAACACCCCATCCTAACTCCCCCCCCCGAATACTATACTGCATAAACAGTCCCCCTGAAAATACTGATACCACACAGATAGTGTGCCAGTACAAAAAATACCCCCATTACCTTTCAGATGAGACCCCCATATCAAACCCCAGATGAGACCCCCCCACATCTCAGACCAGACCCCCTTTAGACCTCTGTCAGACCCCATATCAGACCTCCATTAAACCTCCATGTCAGACCCTGCTCCAATGGGGGTCCAACTGGGTGTCCAACTGGGGGTCTAGAGATCTAATGGGGGTCTTATTGGGTGTCTGGGGGTCTAATGGGGTTCTGATTGGGGGTCTGGAGGTCTAGACCTCTAGACCCCAATCAGACCCCCCATTAGACCTCCAGACCCTCAATCAAAACTCCATTAGACCTCCAGACACCCAATAAGACCCCCATTAGATCTCTAGACCCCAATCATACCCCCATTAGACCTCCAGACCCCTAATCAGACCGCCATTAGACTTCGACCCCATTAGACCTCTCTAGACCCCCAGTCAGACCCTTTAGATCCTCAATCAGACCCTTCAGACCCCAATCAGACCCTTCAGACCCCCAATCAGACCATTCAGTGTGCATTTTGTAAATTTGTTTTCCAATATAAAATATTGGCTGGAAGTATCTGTAATTTATAATCCAAAAAAAGTATTGACTTTATGTATGTATACTCATGAAATTTAGATCATTTTCTGCTCCATTATTAAAAAAAACATTTAACTGTCCCTCTGTTTGTAATAGACATCCAGTAATAGATATCCAGTAAATAAATTTGCAGTTCATTGAATTATCAGCTCTGCTCCATTCCTTCAGTGTACCATGTAACCGGGCGCTGATTCTCTATCTTCATTGTGGTTCGAAAATCTATGCCTTAGATTCCCCATGAGAGTTTCATACATAGAGAGAATGATTATATGATATAATTTTTTTGGTGTGCTTCTTTAGGTGGATGTCTTCATATAGTAATAATAATGATGAATTCTCTCTTTACATATCATTATCTACCTATTCTGCAACTTTCTTGATAGTCATACTGTAATTATGGTAGTCTCTTATTGCCATATCTCCTGTACGGATAATTGAAAATGTTGTTTTCCTGAAAGTAGACAGAGGTTTATCAGTTCCTTTTTTTCTAGTAAAAGCACACCACGTGCAGAATTCATCTTAAAGTTGTCACAATATGTGGTTTCAGAAAATACAGAAGAGGGCAAGTAACAGCATGCAAACAGATGAGCCGTGTGCACAGAGCCTGCAAGAGTGTATGTGGAGCCTACGGCACTACTTTACTATATTATATACTATAAAATATAATGTGGGTCCACAAACACATCTCCAGGAATTCTTGTTAACACAACTTGTTATTGAATAGTACACTATTCAGATGGGCCCTGCTGGAGTCCCCCAGGACATGGTTGCGCCTGATGCTCACAATGTCTAGTAAGGTGACTTGACAGAGTCACCTCCACAGGTCTCAGTTGGTCAGAAGCGATTCCCACAGCCTTTGGTTATGATAGGAGGTCGAATGTAAACTGGGATTCTGGCTCCTCAGTGGATCACAGAAGCACATAGCTGCTACCTCAATGTTAACACTTCAACCTTTGGATGGTGACCATTTGGCAATAAAGGGGTTAGCCAGAGGAATGGATCTCAGAAAGGAGAAATGCAATGATCTAAGACAGTCTAAAAGTCACCTGAGACCTTCTGCAGGGCATTTCTTCACAATGCAGAAAAGCAATTAACATTCTCACATTTCATAATGCTTCACAGTATTTATCTCCTTGAGCCTGATTAGTACAACGAGGATAGTGACTGGTTGCAAACATTTGCATTGGAATAAGTGTTCTACAGCAGCAGAATAGGAATCACAGCTCTAATAATTTCTAAAATGGAGGCTCCTGGCAGGAGCTCTGTTTCTCTGCAGCCAGGTTCCACCTACACTCACACTTGATCCTTATTACATCTCCTGTAGAGAGGAAGGAAGGAAGAGCAGTCTCCATGTTGCTCTTCTTCGATATACTCCAGCTCCAAGCCCTGGAGCCTCAGTCACCTCTACAAACTCCATGAGATGCAAGCCCGAACTAAAGAAGGAGGATTTGTGAGGCTATAGCAAGAGAGAGAAAGAGACAGCAAAGTAATACAGCTTAGGGCAATCAAGACCGTGCTGCTGCAGAGGTATAACAAGTTAAGACACTCTTTGCACCCAGAATAGTGGACATTACAGCCGCGGTTGCCACCCCACAGCTATGAGCCAGAGATCAGTATAGCAGATATTTTGCCAGAGTAATTGGAGGGACAGTGCTGTATCCATCTGAGACATCATGCTAAGACATCTGAGAGGACTTTACATTGTATACACTACTGCTAGATGTTTTACAACTTCAATCCTGCAAACAGTAACGAGAGAGTTTTTTTAAGTTTAATCTGGCCTGGTCTCTGACTCTCCTAACACCACATTTTTGCTATTGCATCTCCTACACCTGCTATCACGGGAGGGGGAGAGCGTGCACAGCCCTGAGCTCAACCCACACCTCTCTCCCTGCCTACTTGCACGGTCCGCCCTAGGCGACGGTGTACAACTGGACGACGTTCCTTAAACTGAGTACGTGCTCGGCCTTAAAGGGAACAATGAAACTGGAGAAAATAATAAACAAAGTGACAGGCAGGCATGGGGGGGGTAAATACACAAACAATGCAAACATAAGCAGCGGTCAAAATACAGGACGAAAGATACAAATAAAAGAGTAAGCAAAGTCAAAACAAGCCGATGTCAGTACCAGGAGGTCACCTAAGTACAAAGGAATAACCAAATCACAGCAAACACAAGGCAAGGTCTGAATGCCAGGAGGTCACGTCAATTCAGAGGAAACAGCAGAAGCGGGGTCAAGGAAACAGAGCCGAGGTCAAGGTACAATGCAAACCAATACAGAAAACTTGGTAAATGAAAAGACCTTATTCACAGACAACCTGTTTAAATAGTCCTGGCTGGTGAGTCACATGACGTGGCCAGCGTCATGTGACTCACAGCAGCCAAACTCAGCTGAGCACCGATCATCATTATCGGCGCTCGGCTCTCCTGCAGCTCGCCTGCTGTCATGGAGACGAGGACGCAGGCTATGTCACTGTCCCTCTCCTTGCGCAGGGTGCCAGTGGTGCTGCGAAAGAAGCGTGCGTCGCCGGCAGGGAACAGAGGGTGCTCCTCCTTCACTGCACCGACCCCATGGAGCGATGGCCTGAGGCTGAGGGAGTACCCCGTCACACATCATCAGGGCTACTACTACTCCCATCCTCTGCTCTGGCTCTTCATGGACTTCATATCAAATATTTAAATACATGGAGGAAAGAATGAGGACCAAATTAAGTATAAGCTATTAATGTACTTACATGCAGCATAAGTTGATAGTACTAATCCAGCTATAGGGCCTTGTGTTACTTGCTGTCCACTGTGCTCAGTACTATAGGGCCTTGTGTTACTTGCTGTACACTGTGCTCAGTACCATAGGGCCTTGTATTACTTGCTGTCCACTGTGCTCAGTACTATAGGGCCTTGTGTTACTTGCTGTACACTGTGCTCAGTACTATAGGGCCTTGTGTTACTTGCTGTACACTGTGCTCAGTACTATAGGGCCTTGTGTTACTTGCTGTACACTGTGCTCAGTACCATAGGGCCTTGTATTACTTGCTGTCCACTGTGCTCAGTACTATAGGGCCTTGTGTTACTTGCTGTCCACTGTGCTCAGTACTATAGGGCCTTGTGTTACTTGCTGTACACTGTGCTCAGTACTATAGGGCCTCTTATTACTTGCTGTCCACTGTGCTCAGTACTATAGGGCCTTGTGTTACTTGCTGTCCACTGTGCTCAGTACTATAGGGCCTTGTGTTACTTGCTGTACACTGTGCTCAGTACTATAGGGCCTTGTATTACTTGCTGTCCACTGTGCTCAGTACTATAGGGCCTTGTGTTACTTGCTGTACACTGTGCTCAGTACTATAGGGCCTCTTATTACTTGCTGTCCACTGTGCTCAGTACTATAGGGCCTTGTGTTACTTGCTGTACACTGTGATCAGTACTATAGGGCCTTGTGTTACTTGCTGTCCACTGTGCTCAGTACTATAGGGCCTCTTATTACTTGCTGTCCACTGTGCTCAGTACTATAGGGCCTTGTGTTACTTGCTGTACACTGTGATCAGTACTATAGGGCCTTGTGTTACTTGCTGTACACTGTGCTCAGTACTATAGGGCCTTGTGTTACTTGCTGTACACTGTGCTCAGTACTATAGGGCCTTGTGTTACTTGCTGTCCACTGTGCTCAGTACTATATGGCCTTGTGTTACTTGCTGTCCACTGTGCTCAGTACTATAGGGCCTTGTGTTACTTGCTGTACACTGTGCTCAGTACTATAGGGCCTTGTATTACTTGCTGTCCACTGTGCTCAGTACTATAGGGCCTTGTGTTACTTGCTGTACACTGTGCTCAGTACTATAGGGCCTCTTATTACTTGCTGTCCACTGTGCTCAGTACTATAGGGCCTTGTGTTACTTGCTGTACACTGTGATCAGTACTATAGGGCCTTGTGTTACTTGCTGTACACTGTGCTCAGTACTATAGGGCCTTGTGTTACTTGCTGTACACTGTGCTCAGTACTATAGGGCCTTGTGTTACTTGCTGTACACTGTGCTCAGTACCATAGGGCCTTGTATTACTTGCTGTCCACTGTGCTCAGTACTATAGGGCCTTGTGTTACTTGCTGTCCACTGTGCTCAGTACTATAGGGCCTTGTGTTACTTGCTGTACACTGTGCTCAGTACTATAGGGCCTCTTATTACTTGCTGTCCACTGTGCTCAGTACTATAGGGCCTTGTGTTACTTGCTGTCCACTGTGCTCAGTACTATAGGGCCTTGTGTTACTTGCTGTACACTGTGCTCAGTACTATAGGGCCTTGTATTACTTGCTGTCCACTGTGCTCAGTACTATAGGGCCTTGTGTTACTTGCTGTACACTGTGCTCAGTACTATAGGGCCTCTTATTACTTGCTGTCCACTGTGCTCAGTACTATAGGGCCTTGTGTTACTTGCTGTACACTGTGATCAGTACTATAGGGCCTTGTGTTACTTGCTGTCCACTGTGCTCAGTACTATAGGGCCTCTTATTACTTGCTGTCCACTGTGCTCAGTACTATAGGGCCTTGTGTTACTTGCTGTACACTGTGATCAGTACTATAGGGCCTTGTGTTACTTGCTGTACACTGTGCTCAGTACTATAGGGCCTTGTGTTACTTGCTGTACACTGTGCTCAGTACTATAGGGCCTTGTGTTACTTGCTGTCCACTGTGCTCAGTACTATATGGCCTTGTGTTACTTGCTGTCCACTGTGCTCAGTACTATAGGGCCTTGTGTTACTTGCTGTACACTGTGCTCAGTACTATAGGGCCTTGTATTACTTGCTGTCCACTGTGCTCAGTACTATAGGGCCTTGTGTTACTTGCTGTACACTGTGCTCAGTACTATAGGGCCTCTTATTACTTGCTGTCCACTGTGCTCAGTACTATAGGGCCTTGTGTTACTTGCTGTACACTGTGATCAGTACTATAGGGCCTTGTGTTACTTGCTGTCCACTGTGCTCAGTACTATAGGGCCTCTTATTACTTGCTGTCCACTGTGCTCAGTACTATAGGGCCTTGTGTTACTTGCTGTACACTGTGATCAGTACTATAGGGCCTTGTGTTACTTGCTGTACACTGTGCTCAGTACTATAGGGCCTTGTGTTACTTGCTGTACACTGTGCTCAGTACTATAGGGCCTTGTGTTACTTGCTGTACACTGTGCTCAGTACTATAGGGCCTTGTGTTACTTGCTGTACACTGTGCTCAGCACTATAGGGCCTTGTGTTACTTGCTGTACACTGTGATCAGTACTATAGGGCCTTGTGTTACTTGCTGTACACTGTGCTCAGCACTATAGGGCCTTGTGTTACTTGCTGTCCACTGTGCTCAGCACTATAGGGCCTTGTGTTACTTGCTGTACACTGTGCTCAGTACTATAGGACCTTGTGTTACTTGCTGTACACTGTGCTCAGTACTATAGGGCCTTGTGTTACTTGCTGTACACTGTGCTCAGTACTATAGGGCCTTGTGAAACTTGCTGTACACTGTGCTCAGTACTATAGGGCCTTGTGTAACTTGCTGTACACTGTGCTCAGTACTATAGGGCCTTGTGTTACTTGCTGTACACTGTGCTCAGCACTATAGGGCCTTGTGTTACTTGCTGTACACTGTGCTCAGTACTATAGGGCCTTGTGTTACTTGCTGTACACTGTGATCAGTACTATAGGGCCTTGTGTTACTTGCTGTACACTGTGCTCAGTAACCAGTAGGCCACTCAGTTCTTTGTTTTCCTTACACTTTCTAATGCAATAACATAGCTTAGCATCATGCAGTAAATTAGTATGTCAAGGAAAAAATGAGAATTGTGAAATACAATGCTTTCTTTGTTATACAATAAGATATAAAAAGGGGAAATTCCCATCAAAAGAATATTTAATAAAGACAGTGAACTTTATATAAGATGTCAAGGTTTAACCAGCTTTTTTAAGTCAGCAAATGGCAACTTAAAGGGGTTGTCCGGGTTCAGAGCTGAACCTGGACATATCCCCTTCTTCACCCAGGCAGCCCCTCTGAGACGAGCATCGGGCCATTTCATGCTCCGATGCTCTCCCTTGCCCTGTGCTGAATGACGCAGGGCAAGGGCTTATTTTTATTACATCTGGTGACGTACCGGGTCTCTAGCAGTAAGTGTAAAATGGCTAGGGCATCGCTAAAGCCTGTCCATAAGAAGCCTCTACCAGCAGTGTAAAAATGTAAACATAAAAGTCCTTGCCTTGCACAATGAAGCGCAGGGCAAAGGAGAGCATTGGAGCATGTAATGCAACGATGCTCACCTCAGAGAGGCTGCCTGGGTGAGGAAGGGGATATGTCCGGGTTCAGCTCTTTAAACCCCTTCCCGATGCAGCAATTTTCCATTTTTCGTTCCCTGCCTTCCCTTAGCCATAACTTTTTTGACTTGCCTTTTGAAGACAAGTAGTACTTTCTAATGCCACCATCTAATATGGCACAAAATGGAGTGGGAAGTGGGTAATAGATTTCCAAATGGGGTGGAATTAAAAAACAGAACAAAACGCAATTGAGTATGTGGAGTTTATTTTTATTTTTTACTGTCTGTGAAGGGGTCACAATCCTGGGCATATTACTTTACTGTAAGGGAGCACAGCTGGGCATATTACTGTAAGAGGCACATCTGGGCATATTACTGTGAGGGGGCACAGCGGGGCATATTATCGTGAGAGGGCACAGCTGGTATAGTACTGTGAGGGGCACAGTTGGGCATATTACTTTACTGTGAGGAGACACAGCTGGGCATATTACTTTACTGTGAGGGAGCACAGCTGGACATATTACTGTGATGTGGCACAACTGGGCATTACTACTGCGAGGGGGCACATATCTGGACATAGTTACTGTGAGGGGGCACATATGTGGGCATCACTACTGTGAGGTGCAAATATGTGGGCATAACTACTGTGAGGGGGCACATATTTCAGCATAACTACTTTGAGGGGGCACATATCTGGACATAACTACTAAGAGAGGGCAATAGAAACAAAAAGGCATCAGCACTAGTCAAAATGATGTGGGTGCAATCCCTCCAGGCTGTAGGTTGTTGAGCCTATGTATATGAAGGTACAAGATGAGGCAGCACTCCAATAGTTGTGAAAAGAGGTGGTGGACCACTTTTATTCACCCAAACCGCAATGTTTCAGCCCAACACAATGAGACCTTTCTCAGGCCAAGGTTTGAGAAAGGCCTCATTGTGTTGGGCTGAAATGTTGCGGTTTGGGTAAATAAAAAGTGGTCCACCACCCATTTTTACAACTATTGGAGTGCTGCCTCATCTTGTACCTTTACTATGAGGGGGCACATATATGGGCATAACTACTGTGAGGGGTACATATCTGGGCATATCTACTATGAGGGGGCATATATCTAGGCATAACTACTGTGAAGGAGGCACAATGCTGACATAACTACTGTGTGGTGGCATAAAGGGGGAATAATTAGTAGGGGCATTTAGGGGACTGGGTGGGATTAGGTGTTTAGTTATGTTTTGGGCAGAGTTAGAGGCTTGACCTAGTGCAGAAAAAATCTGTGCGCCGCTCATAGTGTCCCTCTTCTTTCTTTTAAAAAATTGGGAGATATGGAAGAGAGCGATATAAGGTTCAGAAGGCAGTGATGGACACAGAAGGGGCTCAAATGGACGATCTGACTCGGCAACCAGTCTATTGATGGAAAATGAGGTCTGAGCCAGGGCAACCCCAAAAGCACCAGTCTATATTAATGAGAGAGGATCAAAAATGTAATATCTTCTAAATGAAGACCTTGGATTTGAAAGCAGAATGAAACAGTTCAGTGGCCGACTGAACAGAGATGCTGAGGTTTCCGAGGATGCAACAGAGGAATCCAAAATTTGTTGGCAAAGGAGCGATCAATGAAGTTCCAAAGCCTACAAAAGCCTGAAAGAATTAACGACGAGTCTTACACATATATGCGGACAGCACACGGATATCATCTGTGTGCTGTCCGCATCTATGGGGCCGTTCTGAAAATTATAGAATATGTCCTATTCTTGTCCGTTTTGCAGACAAGAATAGGCATTTCTTCAATAGGGCTCACAGAAAGTGCAGGATGCCAGTTTCTGTATTATTCAGATCTGCGGTTTGAAGACCGCAAAACGGCAACGGGCATGTGCATGAACTCTTATTCTGATTGCCTGATTAGAGTTGTTACTATGTCCCAACTGCTGCATTTTTAGCCAGTTGAGCCAGTTGGAATGTGGACATTTATATGAATGCTGATTTAATTTTTTTAATTTTAATAAATGTACTTTTATAAAAAGTTTTTATGCCCTGTTGTGGAAGAATAACAGCATAGCATGCCCTTTGACACAACTGGAGATTAGAATTCTATCACCTGATAGAAGTGCTGATTCATTGTTATCTACTCAAGCTAAAGTTACTTTTAGATGCCGAGTAGGCATGACATGTACTTCCCATTTTGTTGTCATATGAAACTTGTCTTCACGGCATCAAGTGATTAGCAAATGAATACACTTTTCAAAGCACATGATTCTACAAGATCAAAATGGCTAATCTGGAGGGGGCCTGGCAGAGCTCCTGCACTATAGCGACTCACAAGCAGTATAAACCTCAAATATACAGCCTAATCAATACCTCCATTTAGTATTTTTACACCGTCCCTGGACAGCATGAGCAAGAATAAACAGACCAACCAGCGGACTAGCAGCACAAGCTTGGAGTCCTTCTTTGGGAGGGGGAAGTGTAAAGATGGCACTGACTCCCGCAGCAAGGTAGAGTCCCCTGCCTCTATTAGAAGCATGTCTTCCACGCCGCTCCCACACTCATCATCTCCACTGGCAGGCCCTGACTCTCCCGTATCACAAGAGCCCTCCATTCCTTAATTCCCTCCGACGCCAGAAGACGCCAGACTGCCGCCATTACTAGAGGTGGACTTTCAGAATGAAGTCCACATGTGCAGCCAGCGCTATCCCAATCTGGAAGCCCGCAGAGGTTGAGACCCAGAATGGGCAATTAGGACGCCACGCAGTTCAGTGCCTCTTTAGGGTATGGGGGGAACCAAAAAGCCCATACTGATTCACTTGTCAGTTTGCCCACATCAGATAAACTGCTCACAGAAGCGTCTCTTAAGCAGATGCTAGTAGCCTTAAAAGCTTCCATACAACAAGATATTGTTTCAGTGCTACACCCAGTTACTACTAGATTGCAAGAAGTGGAAGACAGGGTCTTGCACGTAGAAACCAAGATGGGCAAATTTGTCGCGTCTCAGAATACAGGGATAGATGCTCAAAACAGCTTAACGGAGGAATTGGAAGCTATTAAAAGAAAAATGGCGGACATCGAAGACCGCTTACACAGAAATAACATCAAGTTTAGGGGCATCCATGAAAGTGTACCTCCTCAGGAACTGTCTGCTTATATAAAAAGGCTCTTCAGCAAGCTTTTGTTAGATCTGTCAGAACATGATCTCACCATAGACAGGGCTCACAGGGTTCCAAAGCCGAAGCACCTGGGACCGGACGTCCGTAGAGATACCCTGGCCAGGGTCCACTTCTTTCACGTTAAGGAAGCAATAATGGCTACGGCTAGGAAGGCCGGCACGCTACCCTCGCCTTTCCAATCAGTAAAAATATTTGCCGATCTGTCTGCAGTGACCTTGAGACAAAGGCGTACTCTCTTGCCTATCACTATGTCTCTGCGCAACTCTAACATACCCTATCGCTGGGGTTTCCGTCAAATGCTCCTGATTTCCAGGAATGGATACGTGCATGTCATTCATACTTTGGAAGAAGGCAAAGGCTTACTTCAGGAATGGAAAATCCAACCATCATACCCGGAGCCTGGGAATTCTCGTACGATCTCCCCAATTACACATGAATGGCGACAAGTAACCAACAGAAAAACTAGAAATTCCTAGGAGAACGCAATGGAGTTTCATGAAAGCTCCTTACTTGATCTCCAGCTTCATAAATTGCTGGTCTTAAAATCTGCAGGGATTTAGCAAGACTGAAACGTGGTCTTTGGAGGAACTCTGATAACTAAAGTTTAGGAGGTTTCTCTTTCTTTATGTTGTGCTTCTTCTTAGGTGCAGTATCTTCCTCTCACTAACAGTAGCTGAAATAGATCTGGGACTATGAACTCCTGGCTTCCTCGCAAGGACTCCTGCCCCACTCAGCTCTAAATGGAAAACACTGTTCTGGTATTCATGTTTTTCATTCTATTGATCCACTGGTTTTATTGTTTTTCATGGTTGACTTTGCCATCAGGCCTTCTGTTATACTATGTTGATTCTCTCAGAAAATGCTTCTGTCCCCTTAGGGGACATAATCCCATGCCATGGGAATCAAAATAATGTCCTTGAATGCCAAGGGGCTAAATTGTCATCAGAAGAGGACATTTGTTTGGAGGGAGGCACTGTCGTTACATGCTGATATATTATGTGTACAGGAATCCCATCTATTGCATAATGATGCCCATCATATCAAACATAGGCTTTTCCCTAGTATAGTCCACTCTCATCATAACAAAAAAGCTAGAGGTGTGTTCATAGCCGTCAAAAACTCAGTTTCCTTCACACCCATTTCCCAAAAAGTGAATCAGAGCTGGAGATACATTATTATGGTCTGTTCCATCAACAATATTGTGTACACTTTAGTCAACATATATGCCCCGAATGAACCCCAGCTATCCTTCTTACACAAAGTTATGAGACAGGTTCACAAACTCAAACTAGTTTTATGCGGGGACTTCAACGCTTTAATAGACCCTTCCTTGGATTCTACTAATCCCTCTAGAAGGGCAACGGGAGGCTTGTCTTCCTTCATTCAATCTGAGGTTCTGGTAGATCTCTGGCAAGCACATCACAGCCAGGAGAAGAATTATACTTTCTTCTCCTACCACCATAGGTCATACTCACGTATTGACCTTTTCTTAGTGGACCAAACCACCCTTTTTCATGCTACGTCATCAGAAATTGGTCTCATTAGTAACTCTGATCATGCTCCCGTAACAATTACACTAGAAGACATATATCAGTTTCACTCTGCCCCAGTGTGGAGGAATAACTCATTCTTATTTAACGTCCCTTCCTACAAGGTGGAAATCTCGCAGGCCATGCAGGAATACTTCCTTTTCAATAAAGGCTCAGTTTCAGACCCCTTTATCACTTGGCAAGCCCATAAGGCCTTCATTCGTGGGTTACTCATTAAAATAAATCACAAAGAAAAGAAAAGGAACGAGCGGGACACTAAGGCGCTGCTTGAAAAAATATCTAATTTAGAAAAAATTATAAACTGACTCCCTCGGCTCAGAGCAGCTGAGATCAGAAAGGGATAAATTGAGTTTACTGTTAGCGCAGGACTATGAGAAAAACTTACTTAGGTTAAAATCCAAATACTACGCACATGGAAATAAAGCGGGGCGCCTTCTAGCTAAACAACTTAAAACAGAACAAACCAAATCAAAGATCCCATATATACTTCACTCACAGACACAGGCAAAATTAATAGACCCCAGAGATATTGCAGAACAGTTTAGACTTTATTACATGAACCTATATAATCTCAAAGAGTCTATTTCTCTGCCAGAAAATTATACTACAGCGGTATCTGACTTATTAGTAAAGGCATCACTACTCTCGTTCACCCAAGTCCAGCTAGAAGCTTTACATTTTCCCCCTTACTGAGCTAGAGATTAAAAAATGGTTGTCAGCTCTTCCACATGGAAAATCCCCCGGTCCCGATGGCCTATCAAACGAGTATTATAAGCAGTTCCAAGCCATACTAGTTCCCACGCTCTTGGTAATATTTAATTAATGTCTTAGAGGAATCCCCTTTCCTAAGGATATGCTACAAGTGTTGATTATAACGCTCCCTAAACCAGGCAAACCTACCCACTTACCACAGAATTTAAGACCTATATCCCTTCTAAATTTGGATATAAAAATATTTGCAAAACTGATTGCATCCAGGCTTTTCTCATACTTCCTTCACTAATGAAAAAGGATAAAACAGGTTTATTAAAGGCCGCCTAGCATCAGACAACACTCACAGAGTAATGGACTTATGGGGAGCCTCATTTAGCTTACTCGTATGTCCTGATCCGACATTCGGCAGTGTCCATCCTTGATTCCTCTTCTATTGACTCTATGACTTTCTCAGTCCATGCAATGCTACATGTTTCCCTGAAAACCCCCCTCCCTGCTCCTAAGTCTTGGTAGTGGACATCCAAATGGTCCTCTCACGTTATTTTGAAGAAAACCAGGTGGACAACACTTCCCCTTTGATAGTCTGGGCGGCCCATAAGTGTGTGGTTAGGGGGGCACTCATCAAACATGGAACCAGATGTAAAAAAGAGAGAGCGTCCAAAATATCTCAAGTACTTGCTGAGGTCTCCCGTCTAGAACATAAACAATCGCACTCTCTAGCCTCTTGCTACTAAAATACTACTAACCAGGGGTAGACAACATTTCTTTGAATATGGTAACAAATGTAGTAGGACGTTGGCTCGCTCCTTACGAGAACGAAAAACGAGAAATTATGTACCTTTGATTGCTTCCCCCCGGGGGGTCCATCCTAAACGATCCAGATAAGATAGCAGAGGCTTTTGCTGTATATTATAGGGATTTATATAATCTCCCTTGCTCGATCCCAAATAACCCAGCCCAGACAGTGACAATGCGCAAATGCCTATCAGATTCGGGTCTACCGAAAATCCCAAGGGAGACTCTCGCGTCTCTTAATGAACCCTACAGATGCCGAAAAGGCATTTGACAGAGTGAGCTGTCCATGGCTATTTAAAGTCTTGAACCATGTAAGCATAGGTGACCCCCTATCTCCTCTCCTACCTAGGCCCCCCTTCCCCGCACACATCCAAACCCTCCCACTTTAATCAACAATCAGATGACAAATTATACAGAAACCACAAAAGAAATCGGAAACAAACGTCAGTAGAAAAATATCCCAATGATAAATATCAACAGAAATCCAAACCATCATTAACAGAAAGTTGCCTAGTTAGACTCTAAATAAGAAAGAAAAAGTAACCCTAATTTCAAAATAAATTTGGATATTATAAAAAACTTATATTTTGAAAAAACGCACACAAACCGCACCACAAACGCAAGGACTGTATGAATACCAACAATGGAGCAACACTCTTTTAAGACACAGATATATACAGTTGAAATAATCAGATCAACATAAAATAAATCAGGATGAACACTAAACACCTACCAGGTCACACCTGGAGTGAAATATTATAAAACAAAAAGAGACCACCATAAACACCACTCAGATGAGGTCAAAATAATAAATTGACAGTAAAATATGATACACATAATTTATATCACAATCGCACTCGAAAATCTAAACCAAAAAACAACATTCTGAAAAAAAGATAAGAGAATAAAACGCACTGAAACTGTACAATAAAACCGCTAGTATGAATCCAGGGATTCCGCAATATGAATCCAGGGATGAGATCCAGATTACACAAATATAACTTTCACATCTGCAATACAAAACATCCTGAATGAGAAATGGATCACAACACAGGCAATGTGAACATACACTTATTTATTTTTCTAGCTATCTAGCCGCTGACCAAATCCAGATCAGGATTTACAAACTACCCAAACAAATTGAAGGTAACACCCCTTAAAGAAACCAGCATTTAAATCCTCACTTGCTCCGGACATACCACAACTTGACCACTGAGGAAGGGACCAAAAGTGTCCCCAAACGCGTCTGGTCTGAGGAACTAGTGAAGACTAAAAGGAAAACCACTACTTGGAACTGAAAATTATCGGATGATAATATATCCGCCACGGCGATATTCTTTTAAATTTCCCGCAGCAAAAAGGATTGGCCAATCAGAAACCAGACACCGTGTGATGTGAAACCGCATCACCATCACGTGCAACATCACACGGTAAGGCGAGCGATCACGTGGGATGCCACGCAGGTCCTTGCACAAAGGAAGACATCGTAACAGATGAAGAGGGGTAAAGTAAACTCTCCACTATTCCTCCGCATTTTAACATATATATTTTGCCAACAATAACGGCTATACGAAAGAATAATACTGGGAAAACATATAATAGACTTTAAGTACATTTATAATTACCAGGAGACTTGCTCTCTCCTTAAAGGGCGGACGTTCTAATACCAGGAAACCCGGTGAATATAAGAATAACTAATGCAGTATTCACACCAGCAAGTATCTGGCATTGTTTTAATATAAGAACACCATTCACATGATATAAGATTCACAATTTTTTAACAATATCGATTTACTAACTTTTATTGTGCACGCTTTTTCTTGATTGGAAATATACTGGACTTTCTCCTTTTTGCAACTACAGGGAGTGCAGAATTATTAGGCAAATGAGTATTTTGACCACATCATGCATTATGCATGTTGTCTTACTCCAAGCTGTATAGGCTCGAAAGCCCACTACCAATTAAGCATATTAGGTGATGTGCATCTCTGTAATGAGAAGGGGTGTGGTCTAATGACATCAACACCCTATATCAGGTGTGCATAATTATTAGGCAACTTCCTTTCCTTTGGCAAAATGGGTCAAAAGAAGGACTTGACAGGCTCAGAAAAGTCAAAAATAGTGAGATATCTTGCAGAGGGATGCAGCACTCTTAAAATTGCAAAGCTTCTGAAGCGTGATCATCAAACAATCAAGCATTTCGTTCAAAATAGTCAACAGGGTCGCAAGAAGCGTGTGGAAAAACCAAGGCGCAAAATAACTGCCCATGAACTGAGAAAAGTCAAGCGTGCAGCTGCCAAGATGCCACTTGCCACCAGTTTGGCCATATTTCAGAGCTGCAACATCACTGGAGTGCCCAAAAGCACAAGGTGTACAATACTCAGAGACATGGCCAAGGTAAGAAAGGCTGAAAGACGACCACCACTGAACAAGACACACAAGCTGAAACGTCAAGACTGGGCCAAGAAATATCTCAAGACTGATTTTTCTAAGGTTTTATGGACTGATGAAATGAGAGTGAGTCTTGATGGGCCAGATGGATGGGCCCGTGGCTGGATTGGTAAAGGGCAGAGAGCTCCAGTCCGACTCAGATGCCAGCAAGGTGGAGGTGGAGTACTGGTTTGGGCTGGTATCATCAAAGATGAGCTTGTGGGGCCTTTTCGGGTTGAGGATGGAGTCAAGCTCAACTCCCAGTCCTACTGCCAGTTTCTGGAAGACACCTTCTTCAAGCAGTGGTACAGGAAGAAGTCGGCATCCTTCAAGAAAAACATGATTTTCATGCAGGACAATGCTCCATCACACGCGTCCAAGTACTCCACAGCGTGGCTGGCAAGAAAGGGTATAAAAGAAGAAAATCTAATGACATGGCCTCCTTGTTCACCTGATCTGAACCCCATTGAGGACCTGTGGTCCATCATCAAATGTGAGATTTACAAGGAGGGAAAACAGTACACCTCTCTGAACAGTGTCTGGGAGGCTGTGGGTGCTGCTGCACGTAATGTTGATGGTGAACAGATCAAAACACTGACAGAATCCATGGATGGCAGGCTTTTGAGTGTCCTTGCAAAGAAAGGTGGCTATATTGGTCACTGATTTGTTTTTGTTTTGTTTTTGTATGTCAGAAATGTATATTTGTGAATGTTGAGATGTTATATTGGTTTCACTGGTAAAAATAAATAATTGAAATGGGTATATATTTGTTTTTTGTTAAGTTGCCTAATAATTATGCACAGTAATAGTCACCTGCACACACAGATATCCCCCTAAAATAGCTAAAACTAAAAACAAACTAAAAACTACTTCCAAAAATATTCAGCTTTGATATTAATGAGTTTTTTGGGTTCATTGAGAACATGGTTGTTGTTCAATAATAAAATTAATCCTCAAAAATACAACTTGCCTAATAATTCTGCACTCCCTGTATATTGCAAATTTTTTGAAGAATAACAATATTTCACAAAAGTGAACCAACATACTGTATTTAATCTATATGACCTTATATTCCAGGACCCATTGAACAGACTCTTTAAATACCTTGAACACCAGATATAGCTTTATTTTATTTTTTATTCTCATTTTTATTTTATCTTTATTTTTAATGCATTTATATACTTTTTTACATATATAATTATATATAATAACACAAATCAAATATTTAACTAAAAATAATAAATACTTTTTATTAAACCAAATGTGAGTGTCGCAATTCTCTTTTCCAATATAACACACCCTCACGTTTTTTAGGTGTACCGGTGATTGAGCACCTCTATCCATATTGACCGACTGGTGAGCCTCAGGAACATTTCTTTTTATAGGTGACTCTATGATAGCCTGGATCCATTCTCTCTATACATCCCCAACTGTCTCGGCACAGATTAACGGGGTGCTATCTTCTTCTTTTGGCATACGAAATGGGACCCGTCAGCGGTGCCCCCTCTCCCCCTTAATTTTTGTACATACCCTGGAGCCTCTGCTCTGCACCATGCTGAACCACACTATCATTGGCATTCCAGTTGGTACCCAGGAAGTTAAGATTGCTGCCTATGCTAATGACCTGTTGTTCACCATCACCAGGCCCCTAAACTCATTACCGAACCTAATTGCAGAGTTCAACACATACAACACTCTTACCAACCTGAAAATTAACTTCCAAAAATCAGAGGCATTGAATATTTCACTAGCAAGCTCACTGGAATCGTCCCTAGCCACCTCATTCCCATTCAGATGGACAACTGGAGCAGTCAAATACTTGGCTACCTGGATCCCAAGGGATCTGAGGGAGATTTATAATAGAAACTATATCCCTCTCCAAGGCCGGATCAGAGAAGATCTAGGTAGATGGTCAAAAGGCCTACATACATGGTTTGGCCGGTGTACCATCTATAAGATGAATGCCCTCCCACGCCATTATATCTCTTTCAGACACTCCCCATACACTTACCCTCAAGTTTCTTTTTTCTGCCCACCAAGACCTTTTCAAGTTTATCTGGGCAGGTAGGAAACTGAGGCTAACCCACTCTCTACTGCATGTACCGAAGGAGCATGGTTGATTGGGGATACCCGACCTTCGTAAATACTATGCAGTCACCATGCTCCAGCGGGTTATGGACTGGTGCCGTCATACCCCTTTTTAAACAATGGGTTGCCATTGAACAGCTATGCTCCCAATCCCCACTTTCCCTACTGCCTTGGGCGATTACTAGAACTCCTTCGGCGCTCTCTACCCATCCCACCATAGGCCCGACTCTACATCAATTCAATACAAATGCTAATATGAACATGATCTCACCAACCCCTTCCCAACTATTTCTGGTCCTTGGCCACCCGGATTTCCCAGCTGGCTGGTCACCTGGCCCTTTTATGCACTGGCGACTGGGAGGTAAATGTCGAGCCCCATTCTATAGAACCTTGGGAAGATGGTTTACACACACCGAATTACTAAATCAATCGGAACCGTGCTCGTTGGGTCCCTGGAGAGTCAGACAACTTTCACACTTTATTCTGTCCCTTCCTCCCTGGGCTTTGATAGATCTGTCACTTTTTTTGAAAAAGTATGTATTGGCTCGGGTATATACCGGCATTTCCTATTTGAATTTCATAGACAGCTGGTGATGCCGCGTTCGGGTTTCCGCCCTCCTTATGTTGACAAATGGATCTCTGACCTGGGAGTGGACATCCCCTCTGACCAATGGGCAAAACTATCATCTTACGCACAAGTCCTCGATCGCTAGCAAATTTCAGGAATCGAACCAGAAAAGATTTGGGTTTGATTCGGTGTCTAAAAAAGTGGAGATTAGGAATGAATCTTTGAATAGATTCAGTCATCTCATGTTTACTCCTGACAACAACAAGACATATGTGTACAGACAGCCTATCGCATGCCTTATATACTCACTGAGCCAGCTCACAGTGATATGACTCAACTGTGTATATCAATAACCATATGAGATACAGTATAATGAAGCCATTATTACAATTATGCTTGTTGTGAAAGTTTTAACTAATCGTGCAGATTCACAGACTCTGGATTGGGCCTAGAGCAAATTAAAATAATAGAACAATTCATATATTCACAGAAATCCAAAGTAGAAATGTAGAGGGTAAAAAGGGGACAACCTCAAACATTCTGCAACACATGAAAATGATGTGTTTATTTTATTGTGTGAAAACAATATTGGGACCACTTTAAAGCATTCCTAAGCATCATACAAGGTTGGAATTGACCTGTAACTGCATTCTGAACTTCCTTGTGATAAAAAGGAAACAACTCTAGAATCTAAGGCCACAAATAATAAGCTATTCCTAAGTTTTTTATTTACTAATAAGGCCCAAATTCACAAAGAAATTATGGCTTCATTTCCATTGTAAATGAGCTACATAATTATAAAGTACAAAACCCAATATATGCCCCAACCAGGGATTCTTATACTATTCAGAGAAGTAGAATAACTTGCATAAGCCTACGGTATACACCATAATATAGAACCTGCAAACAACTACCAGATCGCTTATGAATGAATGTAATTTTATTGCATGATTACAAACAACTATCTCACAAACATGATTTAAAGAACAAGGGTTCAGGGCAAAAGCGACGTCATCTGGAGGATAAACACAGCGAATACTACGTTCATAAAGCCATCCATATACATAAACATGATTAACAATAAAGTGCAAGTGCAAAGAGCATGTTCGTTAACAATCAAAAGGACACGGAACGGTTACCCATGCTGTGCTCCCTCCAGAATGGCGCCAGCCACGACGCGCGTTTCGGCGAACCTTCGTCTGGGGGTGGCGCCGAAATGCGCGTCTGGGCTGGCGCTTCTGGAGGGAGCACAGCATGGGTAACCGTTCAGTGTCCTTTTGATTGTTAACGAACATGCTCTTTGCACTTGCACTTTATTGTTAATCATGTTTGTGTATATGGATGGCTTTATGAACGTAGTATCCGCTGTGTTTATCCTCCAGATGACGTCGCTTTTTCCCTGAACCCTTGTTCTTTTAATTATGTATGTAAGATAGTTGTTTGTAATCATGCAATAAAATGACATTAATTCATAAGCGGTCTGGTAGTTGTTTGTAGGTTCTATAATTATACAGTATAATGTAGGATACTTAAATCAATATTGTATAGATGGTCTCAATAAGAGGATTCCTCTCCATATGAGGTATTGGACAAAGGGATGTCATAGAAGGGGTCCTGGTCCTCAGTGGGGGCTCACTTTAGCTAAAGCTGACAAAAAATAGCTCTCACTCTCCTCCTACCTGTATGGCCAGCCATCTCTGGTCAAAGATAACCTCTCTTACGAATTAAATCAGTGCTAAAAATCCTATCTTTTTGTAAAAAGGGTTTGTTTCGAAGAGACAATGCCTTTAAAGGGGGTTTCTGAGATTTTTTAAACTAATGACCTATTCTCTGGATACAGGATAGGTCTTCACTATCTGATTGGTGGGGGTCCTAGCTGTTTGAGAAGGCAGTGTGCTCCTTCTTTTCCTAGGCCACGCAAGCAGCTCAGCCTTATTGAAGTGTATGGGGCTGAGCGCGATACTAAGCATAGCCACTATACAATGTACAGCGCTGCGCTTGGTAAGTTGCAAGAAGGTCATGGCGCTCGCAGGAGTGCCCGCTGCCTTCTCTAACAGCTGATCAGTGAGGGCCCCCACCGATCAGATACTGATTATCTATCCACAGCTTATTTTGTTGTCCACTAAAATTCCTAAGTCCTTTTCCATGTCAGTGTTACCCAGTGTTTTACCATTTAATTTGTAAGGGTAACTCATGTTATTCCTTTCCATGTGCATAACCTTAGATTTGTCAGTGTTAAACCCAGATGTGTAGCTAGGCTTTCCAGCACCCGGGGCAAGAATTCAGCATTGACCTCCCCTCCCCACTTGCCACTCAAATTTACACAAAGATGGAAAAGTTTAATGGTGCGCTACGCAAGCTGCGGCACATATTTATAACACTAAGCCATTCCTCTTACTCCGCCCATTGCATTACTATACCCACCCAGTCCCAGTTAGCTCATGAAATCTATCGTAGGGTACATGTTAATGCGAGGTACCAATACACTTTGCAATAAATGAAAGAACCAAATGTTCCTACTGCATCCAGGCTTTAGCAGGCATGTCGATGTGATGTCCGCTGGATCCAGAATAAGATTCCTGTGGTGATGGAGCACAAAAAAATGATCACTTCAGGAAGGGATGGTAACTGTCCTTGTGAAATCCCCAGTAGGGCGGCGCTGTGCTGGCCCTGTAAGACTAAGCTATCCCAATGTATAACAGAGTAGTCTAGGGCATTTCCCCTTAGTGTTACCACATAGTATTAATGCCCACATTGTGCCCCCTCACGGTAGTAATGCCATTGTGCCCCCTTAGAGTAGTAATGCCCACATTGTGCCCCCTTCACAGTAGTTATGCCAACATTATGTCCCCTCACAGTACTAATGCCCATATTGTGTCTCCTTGGCAGCAGAAATGCCCACATTGTGCCCTCTCACTGCAGTTTTGCCCACATGTTGTACTCTCACAGTAGTTATGTCCACCTTGTGTCCCCTTCACAGTAGTTATGCGCACCTTTGTGCCCCTTGACAGTAATTATGCCCACCTTTGTCCCCTTCACAGTAGTTAACCCACATTGTGCCCCCTTCACAGTAGTTATGTCCTCCTTGTGGCCCTTCACAGTAGCTATGTCCTTCTTGTAGCCCCTTCAAAGTATTTATGCTTACCTTGTGGCCTCTTCACAGTAGTTATTCCTACTCTTGTGCCCCTTCACAGTAGTTATGCCCAACTTTTTGCCCCTTCACAGTAGTTATGTTTACCTTGTGGCCCCTCATTTTAGTTATGTCCGCCTTGTGGCCCCTTCACAACAGTTATGTCCTCCTTGTGGCCCCTTCACAACAGTTATGTCCTCCTTGTGGACCCTTCACAGTTATGTCCTCCTTGTGGCCCCTTCACAGTAGTTGTGCCCACAGTAGTTAACCCACATTTTGCCACCTTCACAGTAGTTATGTCCTCCTTGTGCCCCTTCACAGTAGTTATGCCCACTTTTGTGCCCCTTCACAATAGTTATGCCCACCCTGTGGCCCCTCACTTAGTTATGTCCTCCTTGTGGCCCCTTCACAGTCATTATGTCCTCCTTGTGGCCCCTTCACAGTACTTATGCCCACCTTTGTGCTCCTTAGTTATGACCACCTTTTTGCCCTTTCACAGTAGTTATGCCCACCTTTTCACCCCTTCACAGTAGTTTTGCTGACCTTTTTGCCCCTTCAAAGTAGTTATTCCCACCTTTGTGTACTTTCACAGTAGTTATGCCCATTTTTGTGCCTCTTCACATTTTGCACAGCAATATGCACCCTGCATTGTCAATTATGGAGCAATATTTGCTAATTTACACTAGAACAAAAAAGCAAGGTAAATAATACAATGAAATGAAAAAGTTAAATAAATGAATATACAGGTGAAACGCGAAAAAGTAGAATATCGTGCAAAAGTCCATTTATTTCAGTAATGCAATTAAAAGGAATTGCATTAATGCGGCTTAAAATTAGAATTTTGGGAAAAGGTTCAATATTCTAGGCTCAAAGTGTCACACTCTAGTCAGCTAATTAATCCATACCCCCTGAGCAAAGGGGACCTGAAATTGTCACTGTGGGGTTTCATAAACTGTAAGCCATAATCATCCAAATTATAACAAATAAAGGCTTGAAATATCTCGCTTTGCATGTAATGAGTCTATCTCATATATTAGTTTCACCTTTTAAGTTGCATTACTGAAATAAATTAACTTTGCACGATATTCGAATTTTTTGAGTTTCACCTGTATACAATACCGTCTTAAAGTCCCACAATTAAAGCAAAACACACTTGTGGGTCAAAACACAAGTTTGCATACTCACTTTTCAGTCTGCTTTGAAAATTGTTTTTTGCAATCAGCTGCAAACCAGTCTGCAGAATTATTTTCCTCTGGACTTAAATGCAAGAAGGACAATGAGCTAAAGGTACCTGTTGTACAGACCAACTGAAATAAATGGAAGTACAGAGGCTGTTGGTTGATTTAATTGCTCCAGTCCAGTCTGTAGTTTTACAGGTGAACTGTTGAAGGGACTGCAGCTATTAGTTACCAGGATCAAGCTCATCACATAAATACAGCATCAGAACCAAGCAAGGAACATAAACAAAGTACTGAACCAAGCTTATTTCATTTATTTCATAAATACATCACCAGAACCAATCATGGAACATACATACAGCACCAAAACCAAGCTAAGTACATAAATACAGCACCAGAACCAATCATGGAACATACATACAGCACCAAAACCAAGCTAAGTACATAAATACAGCACCAGAACCAAGCTTATGATATAAATACAGCACCAGGACCAAGCTCATCACATAAATACAGCATTAGAACAAGGCCTATCACATAAATACACCATCAGAACCAAGCAAGGAACATAAATAAAGCACTGAACCAAGCTAATTTCATAGAGCACCAGAACCAAGCATGGAACATAAATACAGCACCACAACCAAGCTCAGTACACAAATACAGCACCAGAACCAATACAGTTCATATATACAGCAACAGCTCAATACAGATATAATTTGCATATTCAGGTTAGCCCTTGACATATAAGTATATGAAACTACAGGTCCCAGCATGGCATGAACAGGTGTAAAGGTATGCTGGGAGTAGTAGTTTCACAAAATGCTACCACCCATCATCACACTGTAGACCATAAAAGTGACTACAGCACTGAAACAAAGTCAGCGGTGGAAAAAAACATTTACATTTGGTGACTTACAGGTGATGTCTCTATCTGGATTCTTCTCTTTCCTTATCTTTCCATCCAGTTCAGACACTATGATGACTTCACCTGACCACAACTTGTCTCTGCAGAGTTTGCCACCGAGATGTGTTCAGCTTCTTGCTTTATCAACACATCGGCAAACTACATGCTAACACAAAATCATCTTAGTGCCACATACTGTACCCTCAATATAATGGCAGCATACACTGTGCTCCTAAATACAGTCATGTCACATGCTATGCACCCTGAAAATAAAGCACCACACACACAGTACTCTGAATTGTAGTACCCACTTATATAGTGTATATATACACTCACCTAAAGAATTATTAGGAACACCATACTAATACGGTGTTGGACCCCCTTTTGCCTTCAGAACTGCCTTAATTCTACGTGGCATTGATTCAACAAGGTGCTGATAGCATTCTTTAGAAATGTTGGCCCATATTGATAGGATAGCATCTTGCAGTTGATGGAGATTTGAGGGATGCACATCCAGGGCACGAAGCTCCCGTTCCACCACATCCCAAAGATGCTCTATTGGGTTGAGATATGGTGACTGTGGGGGCCATTTTAGTACAGTGAACTCATTGTCATGTTCAAGAAACCAATTTGAAATGATTCGAGCTTTGTGACATGGTGCATTATCCTGCTGGAAGTAGCCATCAGAGGATGGGTACATGGTGGTCATGAAGGGATGGACATGGTCAGAAACAATGCTCAGGTAGCCCGTGGCATTTAAACGATGGCCAATTGGCACTAAGGGGCCTAAAGTGTTCCCAGAAACAACCCCCACACCATTACACCACCACCACCAGCCTGCACAGTGGTAACAAGGCATGATGGGTACATGTTCTCATTCTGTTTACGCCAAATTCAGACTCTACCATTTGAATGTCTCAACAGAAATCGAGACTCATCAGACCAGGCAACATTTTTCCAGTCTTCAACAGTCCAATTTTGGTGAGCTTGTGCAAATTGTAGCCTCTTTTTCCTATTTGTAGTGGAGATGAGTGGTACCCGGGGGGTCTTCTGCTGTTGTAGCCCATCCGCCTCAAGGTTGTGCGTGTTGTGGCTTCACAAATGCTTTGCTGCATACCTCGGTTGTAAGTGGTTATTTCAGTCAATGTTGCTCTTCTATCAGCTTGAATCAGTCGGCCCATTCTCCTCTGACCTCTAGCATCAACAAGGCATTTTCGCCCACAGGACTGCAGCATACTGGATGTTTTTCCCTTTTCACACCATTCTTTGTAAACCCTAGAAATGGTTGTGCGTGAAAATCCCGGTAACTGAGCAGATTGTGAAATACTCAGACCGGCCCGTCTGGCACCAACAACCATACCACGCTCTAAATTGCTTAAATCACCTTTCTTTCCCATTCTGACATCCAGTTTGGAGTTCAGGAGATTGTCTTGACCAGGACCACAACCCTACATGCATTGAAGCAACTGCCATGTGATTGGTTGACTAGATACAGGCAGTGCAGAATTATTAGGCAAGTTGTATTTTTGAGGATTAATTTTATTATTGAACAACAACCATGTTCTCAATGAACCCAAAAAACTCATTAATATAAAAGCTGAATATTTTTGGAAGTAGTTTTTAGTTTGTTTTTAGTTTTAGCTATTTTAGGGGGATATCTGTGTGTGCAGGTGACTATTACTGTGCATAATTATTAGGCAACTTAACAAAAAACAAATATTTACCCATTTCAATTATTTATTTTTACCAGTGAAACCAATATAACATCTCAACATTCACAAATATACATTTCTGACATTCAAAAACAAAACAAAAACAAATCAGTGACCAATATAGCCACCTTTCTTTGCAAGGACACTCAAAAGCCTGCCATCCATGGATTCTGTCAGTGTTTTGATCTGTTCACCATCAACATTACGTGCAGCAGCAACCACAGCCTCCCAGACACTGCTCAGAGAGGTGTACTGTTTTCCCTCCTTGTAAATCTCACATTTGATGATGGACCACAGGTTCTCAATGGGGTTCAGATCAGGTGAACAAGGAGGCCATGTCATTAGATTTTCTTCTTTTATACCCTTTCTTGCCAGCCATGCTGTGGAGTACTTGGACGCGTGTGATGGAGCATTGTCCTGCATGAAAATCATGTTTTTCTTGAAGGATGCAGACTTCTTCCTGTACCACTGCTTGAAGAAGGTGTCTTCCAGAAACTGGCAGTAGGACTGGGAGTTGAGCTTGACTCCATCCTCAACCCGAAAAGGCCCCACAAGCTCATCTTTGATGATACCAGCCCAAACCAGTACTCCACCTCCACCTTGCTGGCGTCTGAGTCGGACTGGAGCTCTCTGCCCTTTACCAATCCAGCCACGGGCCCATCCATCTGGCCCATCAAGACTCACTCTCATTTCATCAGTCCATAAAACCTTAGAAAAATCAGTCTTGAGATATTTGTTGGCCCAGTCTTGACGTTTCAGCTTGTGTGTCTTGTTCAGTGGTGGTCGTCTTTCAGCCTTTCTTACCTTGGCCATGTCTCTGAGTATTGCACACCTTGTGCTTTTGGGCACTCCAGTGATGTTGCAGCTCTGAAATATGGCCAAACCGGTGGCAAGTGGCATCTTGGCAGCTGCACGCTTGACTTTTCTCAGTTCATGGGCAGTTATTTTGCGCCTTGGTTTTTCCACACGCTTCTTGCGACCCTGTTGACTATTTTGAATGAAACGCTTGATTGTTCGATGATCACGCTTTAGAAGCTTTGCAATTTTAAGAGTGCTGCATCCCTCTGCAAGATATCTCACTATTTTTGACTTTTCTGAGCCTGTCAAGTCCTTCTTTTGACCCATTTTGCCAAAGGAAAGGAAGTTGCCTAATAATTATGCACACCTGATATAGGGTGTTGATGTCATTAGACCACACCCCTTCTCATTACAGAGATGCACATCACCTAATATGCTTAATTGGTAGTAGGCTTTCGAGCCTATACAGCTTGGAGTAAGACAACATGCATAAAGAGGATGATGTGGTCAAAATACTCATTTGCCTAATAATTCTGCACTCCCTGTAATCGCATTAATAAGAAATAGAACAGGTGTTCCTAATAATTCTTTAGGTGAGTGTATATATATGGTGCCCCTACCACCATACTTCACATTTGGGATGAGGTTTTGATGTTGGTGTGCTGTGCCTCTTTTTCTCCACACATAGTGTTGTGTGTTTCTTCCAAACAACTCAACTTTCTGTCCACAGAATATTTTGCCAGTACTGCTGTGGAACATCCAGGTGCTCTTGTGCAAACTGTAAATGTGCAGCAATGGTTTTTTTTGGACAGCAGTGGCTTCCTCTGTGATATCCTCCCATGAAATCTAGTCTTGTTTAGTGTTTTACGTATCATAGATTTTCATATGTTAGCATATGCCAGAGACTTTTGTAAGTCCTTAGCTGACTCTCTACGATTCTTCTTCACCTCATTGAGCAGTCTGAGCTGTGCTCTTGCAGTCATCTTTACAGGACGGCCACTCCTAGGATGAATAGCAGCAGTGCTGAACTTTCTCCATTTATAGACAATTTGTGCAAGTCAACAATTCTTAATCATAGGTCTTCTGAGAGCTCTTTTGATGCGAGGCATCATTCACATCAGGCAATGCTTCTTGTGAAAAGCAAACCCAGAACTGGTGTATGTTTTTTATAGGGCAGGGCAGCTGTAACCAACACTTCCAACTCATCTCATTGATTGGACTCTAGTTGGCTGACACCTCACTCCAATTAGCTCTTGGAGATGTCATTAGTCTAGGGGCTCACATACTTTTTCCACCTGCACTGTGAATGTTTACATGGTGTGTTCAATAAAAACATGGTAACATTTAATTCTTTGTGTGTTATTAGTTTTTATTTTTTTATTTATATTTTTATTATAAATTTCAAAGTATAACAGTAGGTAACAGGATACCAAGGTATAGGCTCGCAGGCCACGCTAATGTAATATTAAGTACAGAGTAGGTACATGTCAGATACAACAGTGATGCGCCGTCCATGGTTTGGCACACGGGACAATCACAATCAGTTTTGAGCGAGGCATAAAATGGAGGAGGCAGGTGCCGAACTGAGAAGACAGGAAGAGCTGGCGTGGAGATATTTGAGTCTGCAACGTGAGGTAGGGATGTCTCTCGTACGGAGTGCTTAGCGTGCTAGCTGGTAGTGCTAAGTGGTTACAGATATGTGTTGCAGCCTATTTAGTCATCAATAGGGTACACTATGATTTGGGAGATCTATACTTAGACCATAGGGACCATTTTTTGAGAAATATCATGTGGGTGCGTGATTCCCAAGAAGATAGTTCCTCAAACCTATGGATCTGGTCAACTTTCTGGATCCATTGTTCTAGGGTCGGGTCACGGGTCGTAGCCAAAATTTAGGGAGTTGAAGGCGGGCTGCTAATAGCATCTGTGTGAATACAAATGGGGGTTTAGCGTCCCCCTTATCTTGGGAGAAAGACAGGAGGGCAATTTGGGGAGACGGTAGAATTGAGGTGCCGCAAACTTCGTTGGCAACTGAGAAGACCTCGCCCCACCATTTATGGATAAGGGGGCAGGTCCACCAGATATAAAGAAAAGTTCCTCTCTCCCCAAGGCACCTCCAGCAGGTGTCAGAAGCAGACCTAGTGTATCTTGATGTTTTATCTGGCGTATTGTACCATCTGGTTAAGATTTTATAGCCGTTTTCCTGAATTCTGACGCAGCGGGAGGCCCCATGAGGAGATTCCAGTAGTTTAGGCAGGGATTCATGTGGAATTGTGGTGTTCAGGTCTAGTTCCCATTGTGAGATAAAGGATGGTTTAGCTATCATAGGGGGTAGCCGCAATTTGCTGTAAATCTGTGAGATGAGTTTTCTGGGTGCTGAGCGTGAAGACATCAGAGATTCCAGCCAAACCCACGGACGAAGGAGGTCCCCTATTTTGATGTGTTGTTTCAGGTAAGCTCTAACGTAGGCAACTGAGAGAAAGTCTCGCGGGTGAGGATTAAGCAGGGCATTCGTGGCTTTTAAGTCCATCCACTCTCCAGTTGGGAGGGCTAGGGAAATTATAGGGATCGTGGAGGACAGGAGTCCTGTTGAGGTAGCGCCTCTTAGGGTGGAGGGGGCCGTGTTTAGGACATCTGTTACAGATAGAGTGGGAGAGGGGAATGGGATAGAGCAATGTGTAGAAGATAGCCACTTCCAAGCTTCCAACGTAGCTTTGAGGATTGGGTAGTGAGACATAGGGCCAGGAAAAACCAACTTATGACCTAAGAGGAGCGCTCTGGCTGGACTGTTCAAAATGTCTAATTCTATCTGTACCACTATGGGTGGTGGGGAGGGGCGTAACCAGGCTAGTGCACGTGAGAGAAGGATGGCCCTCCCGTACAGTTCGGAATTTGGTGGACCTATTCCCCCTGCATGTCTGGGCTTGGTGAGGAGGGCGCAAGATAGTCTCGCTTTCCTTCCGCTCCAGATGAAAGATCTGAACTTTTGCATGATTGTGTCGTAATAGTGCTTGGGGACCGGAATGGGGAGGACTTGCTGCAAATAAGTGAGTCGGGGGAGTATTAAGGAAGAGAGAAGGTTTTTGCGACCAAACCAGGACAACGTAGGGTTGGCTCGGGCCAGATTATCAATAGCTTCAAAAAGTGATTGTTTTAGAGGGGTATAATTAAGGGAAAAGAGTTCAGTTATTTCAGGACTGATCTTGACCCCTAAGTATGTGATAGTAGGAGAGGACAAATTAAATGGGGAGTCCATTATCAGTTGATGTTTGGTTGCCCGGGGAATGCCTAAGCAGAGGATTAACGATTTACTGGCATTGATTTTAAAGTCTGACAAGATGCTATATGCGTTTAGGTGGGACTGGATTCGGAGTAAGTAAGCCTTTGGGTTGACCGTCATCATCAGAACGTCGTCTGCGAAGGCAGCTAATTTCTGTTCCCTACCTCCCAAACATAGACCTACTACCTCCTGGTCCAATCTTATGGTTGCAAGTAGGGGCTCAAGAGCCAAGATAAATAGGAGGGGTGATAGGGGACAACCCTGGCGTGTTCCATTTCTAATAGAAAATGGAGAGGATAATGTGCCATTAACTAGAACTGAGGCTGTTGCGTGTTCATACATCGAAAAGGTTGCTTGGACAAAGGAGTCAGGTAGGCCAAAATTCCGCAGGACATGTTTTAAATATGACCAGTTAACCCTATCAAATGCTTTTTCAGCATCCGTGCTGAGTAAAAGCAAAGGGGAGGAAATCCGTTTGGCATGGCAAAGGGTATTAATCACCCTAGTGGTGTTGTCTTTGCCTTCCCTATTACGGATAAAGCCGACCTGGTCTCCATGAATCAGTTGAGGGAGAAGGATAGCTAATCTGTTGGCCAACATCTTGGCCAGGAGTTTGAGGTCTATGTTTAGGAGGGAGATGGGCCTATAATTGGAACATAATTTAGTATCTTTCCCTTCTTTAGGGATGAGAGTGATGTTGGCCGCAGTCATATCTCTTGAGAGAGGGATACCCTGAAAAGTCTGATTACAGACTTCTAAGAGGTGAGGTAGAAGGAGTTCATGGAACGTTTTGTAGTAGGCTAGCGGAAGACCATCAGGGCCTGGACTCTTTCCTGGCGGCATTTGATTCATTGCTTTTTTGAGCTCGTTCAGAGAAAAGGGGGCTTCCAGACTTAACTTCTGTTTTGGGGAAATGTTAGGGAGTTTAGCGGCCTCCAAAAAGGAGGATATAGCGGAGGCGCGAGTTTCCGAATCTATGGTTGAGGGAAGATTATAAAGATCGTTGTAAAAGGAGCGAAATTGGGCAGCAATCTGGGTGACAGAGAAGATAGGAGTCCCATCTTGTGAGGAAAGTTGATGGACGTAATTTGCGGACCTCCTCCCTTTGATCCTATTCATGACAAATTTGGTGGCCTTATCACCATGCGCAAAAAATTTGTGTTGGGAGCTCATGTAATATTTGGCTGCTCTAGAGGTTAGGAGGGATCTGAGTTTGGCTCTATATCCCGAAAGTTCATGGAATTAAGGGTCAGAGGGCTTAATTTTGTGCTGAGACTCGAGCCTCTGGATATTTTTTTGAGTTTCGTCGATTTCTTTTTCTCTAACTTTCTTTTGGTGCGTGCCAATGCTGATGAATTGTCCCCTGATTACTGGTTTGTGGGCGTCCCAGAGAGTATTTATCTGGAGCTCCGGGCTTTTATTTAGGGAAAAATATTTTGTGATGTGTTTGGATATCCTCTCAACTGAATCTTGGTATCCCAAGAGGGATTCATTTAGGTGCCAGTTGAAGCACGAGGGGGTTTTATTAGGGGCCAGAACTGTTAAAAAAACGGGGGAATGGTCTGACAGATGAATAGAACCTATGGATGACTCCCGACACAGGTCTATGTGTTCTTTAGAGATAAACAGGTAATCTATTCTATGGTATGTGCCATGCAGAGAGGAATAGAACGTGAAGTCTGAGTCATTAGGGTGATGAGAGCGCCATACGTCAATCAGGTGCAGTTCCCATAGGGAGTTCCTGATTGTTTTTAAGGACTTGTTAGAGTGGGATGATTTGTGAGTGGAGATATCTAGTTGTGGTAGGAGAGCCACATTTAAGTCGCCCCCTGCGACCATTATACCTTCCTTGAAGGATTCCACGATAGGGAAAATATCAGAGAACCAACGGGATTGATTTGAGTTTGGGGCATATAGGTTGATAAAGGTGTAGGTCTGCGGTCCTATAGTACCCTTAAGTAAAATATACCTTCCATCTGGGTCCAAGATTTGACTGACAAATTTAAAGGGAATTTTCCTTTGCAGCCCTATACTGACCCCACTAGAAGCTGAAGAACTACCCCCACAATGATACCAATTGGAGTAATGAGAGAGTCGCATGTCAAGGTAGTGGTTAAAGCGGTAGTGTGTCTCTTGTAGGAATATCACCCCAGCCCCGGCTTTTCTTAGAATGGCAAAGATTTGGCTCCGTTTTGATGGGGAGTGAAAACCCTTGACATTGTAAGAAGCTACCAATAGGTCAGCCATTGAGTATGGTGTGCATGGGATTACCTTGTGGCTGGCGTGACCTTCCCCAAGAGAGCGTAGCAGGTTTGTGAGGGTCCGCTGTTCTGTGTGTCATAGGAGTTGTGGAGAGGAGGAGTTTACTCCATGTCGATGTGAGAGACAGATACCTTGGATTAGAAATAGGGAGAGGGAACATAACATAACGAGTTAAACAAACAGTAAGTGAAAAAACAGACATACTGAAATATGTCATACTCAGGAGGGGGTTGATTGGTCTGTAGACCGGTTGGGAGACCGTATAACGCCCAGGGAAGGGCAGTATTTAGGCAAGAAAGGGGAGAAAACCATTTAGAGAATAAGCCTCTTAAAGTCATTGTAGTGATGGAGCCCTGACTTCAGGTAAGACAAAGGTTGTGACTTCCAGGTACCATCATAGCCTCAAACGATCAGGCGAAGGTCACGTGAGTCCATCTAATGTTCTTGAGAGAGACTTCTTGGGGTAAGATGTTGGCCTCTTTTCTTGGAACGGGAGGACTTCGGTGTACGAAGCACTTCAAAAGGAACCGCCTTGGGAATATCAGGCAGGATGCTTAGATCTTGGAAGAGTTCCCAATTTTCGATCGGCATAGGAGGCACATTCAGTAACTCATACACTGCCGTGAGATCTGTGAATGATGAGATGTTAACCCTCTTGCCCGCATATGAAAAGGTTAGGCCAAAGGGGTAGGACCAACGGTACAGAACTTTGTTGGACCGGAGCCAATCTGTCAGGGGCTTGAGGGCCCTGCGTTTCTTCAGGGTTGAAGGGGCTAGGTCCTGGTAAATATCGACCTTGGAATCTTTATATATCAGGTCGGGGTGAGTGCGGGCAGATTCCAGGATGGCAGCTTTCACTTGGAAATTGAGGAACCTACAGATGGTGTCTCTGGGAGGTTCGGTTGGCTTTGGTTTGGGTCTCAGGGCTCTGTGTGCCCGTTCTATGATAATTTCTTGCGGGTGATCAGGGCCCAACAGGGATCCGCAGATTTCAATGATGGCAGCTGAAATTTCACCAGGAGGGACCGATTCCGGCACACCTCTGAATCTCAGGTTGTTTTGGCGCCCCCTATTTTCCTGGTCTTCCAGTGAGTTATGGAGATCGTTCAGATATGATGCACAGCGGCGAAAGGACCTGGTGCGTTTCTAAAGACTCCACACGTTCCCCAATATGTCTCACCTCGTGTCTGCATGCCGACAGCTCCGCGAGGATCGGCTCCATTACTCTATTAAGAGCACAGTCGAGGTACTTTCTTGTGATCGGAAGCTCAGTGCCGGGTTGGATGCCTTCTGAGTCGCTTTCTCCTTCCGACTGTGCAGGAGCGCGCTTCGGGACTTTAGGCTGCGGCGTCGGCGCCATCTTAGGTTCTCTAGCAGCGATCGTGGTGGCGGCTTTTTTGAGAAATTTCTCCATATCTCCGCTCGAGACCTGGTTCTTGGAGGGAGCAGGAGGGTCACCGTGCCTAGCGTTCCCGATCTTGACCATTCTTGCCTTTGTAAGCTTATTTTAGCTGGCGTTAGGGACGAGTCTCCTCACAGAGCAGAGAGCTATGCGACCATCTTCGTCCGGCGCAAGCTCCGCCCTGTGTGTTATTAGTTTAAGCAGACTGTGATTGTCTATTGTTGTGACTCAGATGAAGATCAGATCACATTTTATGACCAATTTGTGCAGAAATCCATATCATTTCAAAGGGTTCACATACTTTTTCTTGCAACTGTATATATAGTCTTATGTGCCATGCCCCTGTATATAGTGCCACATGTGTTGTGCCCACTGTATATAGTGCCCCCTTTACATACCACCAGTATCTGTGACCCCTTTATATAGTGCCTCCTACTCTTTGCCCCTTTAGTGCCTCAGGCTCTGTGTCCCCCGCAGTGCCTCATGGCCTGCATCCTCCTATAGTGTGCCTCATGTTCTGAGCCCCTTACAATTCCACCTGTATACCCTTTCACATAAGTTATGCCCCCTTGCATAGTAAAGTATCAATTTTCGCAGATGACACTAAACTGTGTAAAGTAATTAACACTGAAGAGGACAGTATACTACTACAGAGCGATCTGGATAGATTGGAGGCTTGGGCAGATAAGTGGCAGATGATGTTTAACACTGATAAATGTAAAGTTATGCACATGGGAAGGAAGAATGCAAGTCAACCGTACATACTAAATGGTAAAACACTCGGTAACACTGGCATGGAAAAGGATCTAGGAATTTTAATAAACAGCAAACTAAGCTGCAAAAACCAGTGTCAGGCAGCTGCTGCCAAGGCCAACAAGATAATGGGTTGCATCAGAAGGGGCATAGATTCCCGTGATAAGAACATAGTCCTACCACTTTACAAATCGCTAGTCAGACCACACATGGAGTACTGTGTACAGTTCTGGGCTCCTGTAAACAAGGCAGACATAGCAGAGCTGGAGAAGGTCCAGAGGAGGGCAACTAAAGTAATAACTGGAATGGGGCAACTACAGTACCCTGAAAGATTATCAAAATTAGGGTTATTCACTTTAGAAAAAAGACGACTGAGGGGAGATCTAATTAATATGTATAAATATATCAAGGGTCAGTACAGAGATCTATCCCATCATCTATTTATCCCCAGGACTGTGACTGTGACGAGGGGACATCCTCTGCGTCTGGAGGAAAGAAGGTTTGTACACAAACATAGAAAAGGATTCTTTACGGTAAGAGCAGTGAGACTATGGAACTCTCTGCCTGAGGAGGTGGTGATGGTGAGTACAATAAAGGAATTCAAGAGGGCCATGGACGTATTTCTGGAGCTTAATAATATTACAGGCTATAGCTACTAGAGAGGGGTCTTCCTCTGTATCAACTTGCGGGATAACAGGCCGAACTGGATGGACAAATGTCTTTTTTCGGCCTTATGTACTATGTTACTATGTTACTATGTTACTTAGTGCCCCTCCTAGTAAGAATGTAAGAATGCACTGCTCGTGCCCTCTCACAGTAGAATGTCCCTTTAGTGCAATCATACCTTTTGTGGGGCTTTTATTATCAGTGTAAGGCTGAATGCACACGGCCGTGAGCCGTCTGCAGTATCCCGGCCTGGCATCCTGCTGAGAGCAGGAGCACATGGCGTCATTGGTTGCTATGATACCGAGCGCTTCATGCCGTCGCTGCACTACAGTAATACACTCGTATGATCTGTACATCCTGGTCCTGCAAGTGCCCTGGTGGCACAATGCTTCACTGTAGCTAATTTATCTTTTATTTTGGAAAAATGCTGAAAAAAAAATTGTTATACAAGAAGATATTTAATTTATGATCCAGGTTGTTATAGTTATGATGATACCAAATGTGTATATTGTTTAAATGGTTACTGTACTTTCAACGAACTTTACAAAAATCAATAGTACAAGCGAATATGAGAAACTTTGCAATATATCAGAGAGAAATGTTTATTAGCTCTATTCCTTCTCCTTTCTAAATTTCCTAAACATTCACTCTGATGTCTGTGATACGGATTTGGCTTGGGGTGTAATCTAAGAAAGCCCCAGGTGTTCACCCTTTACGTTCTATAAAAGGATTGGGACTTCACTGCAGGGGAACCACCAGGCTGCTACCTCTTGTAGTAGTCTTGGTTCAAGTGACTGCTGACCCATAGGGGTAAAAAAAAACACAGCTGCAAAATACGGAGAGATCAGGTGAAACTGTTGTCAGGGACAGGCTGAGATCAGTGCCGGTGGAGTATGTGCAATCTGATAAACAGGCCAAGGTCAGGGTGGGCAGCTTAGGATCAGAACAGAAAACAAGCTGAGGTCAGGTACACAGAAAAGGCAAACAAACACAGTACACTTTAGCAGAAAACTAGTGTACTAAAACATATTTCTCAGGCACCTTCCCACAGGGGAAGGTACCTAACATACTCCAGGATAACCAGCAATTCCCTGGGAAGACTAAGGAAGACTTTAAGAACCAGAGTAATCCTGCGCACACCCTACGGGCAGAGCGAGATATTACTGTCAGGTAAAAGATCAAACAGCTCTATTAAAAAAAACATCAAAAACAAGAAAAACTGAATGGACGCTTTACCTTTTCCTTCCAATATAGCCCCATGTCTGATGCTGTCAGAGCCTCTATCATAAAAAATTGGCATGTAGTAGAGAATGACCCCCTATTAGTCAAAGTTGCAAATCAACAACAACTAATCTCCTTTAGACCTAGGAAAAATGTGCCTGACCTGCTGGTAAAATGACAATATGACAACAAATTAGCAAAGGGACACAACTGGCTCCGGGGTACATTGCCGGTCGTTTGAGATGAGCAAATTTCCCGCTTTGTTTGGTGGCAAAAGCAGAATTGCGTTATGGAATCTGTTACCACGGACCATAACGTAATTCTATGACGGAATGCATAACGGAATGCCTTTAGAAGCATTGCGTTATTCATTCCGTCATAGAAGTTTATGGGCTGCAAAACGGATCAGTCCCCTGTCCATTATGCAGGGGAGTCTTTGCGGTCTGATGCATCTGTAAAATGCACCGAGAGGTGGTAATCCGGAGAGAACTCGCCTACAGAAGGAGGCAGAGATCATCAGAAAAACTAAAGCCCTGGGACCTTTGGGTCTGTACGACAGGAAGTGCGTTCCTGTAAATATAAATATTTGTCTTTCTGAAAAAAGTAGTTAATTTTTAACCCTTAGGGTCCATTCACACGTCTGTAGTGTATTGCGGATCCGCAATACAGCCGGCCGGCACCCCCATAGAACTGCCTATTCTTGTCCGCGATTGGGGACAAGAAGAGAACATATTCTATTTTTTCCCGGAGCCGAGGACCGGAAGATCAGGGGGCGTGCTCTGGAAATGCGGATGCAGACAGCACACTGTGTGCATCCATTCCTGCCCATAGAGAATAAATGGGTCCGCACCCGTTCCGCAATTTGCGTAACGGATGAAGACCCATTCTACTGACGTGGTGTGAATGGACCCTTATTTAAAGTATTGTAGGAAAGGGTGTGTTTTATATATGCGTCTTAATGAAGTGCTTATAAGGGATGTGACACACGTGTTTGTGTGTCTGTAGACCAGACGAACTGCACGCCAGCACGACATGGCCGTCGCCTATATGTCCATGTCTCCATGTACCTGCATTATGAGATAAAGGAAAGATTTTACCTCTCGGGGTGAGTGCCATGTGACCTTTGTCTTCTGTACATGGACTGACAGTATCCGTGTTTCGCGTATCCGCAATTTGCAGACCACAAAATACATACGGTCATGTGCATGAGGCTGAATACTGAACTATGGGCGTTGCCTGACACACCATGTGTACATGCAGTCTCATTCTCATGTGATTTTGAATTACAAAAAATTCTACATATTTCAAAAGTTATGTAACTTTGAAAACAGTCATATTGTGATTTCGCTTGGAGGATTCAAGTTCTTTCTGTTGCTGTTTTGGTGGTTGGATCACTTTTTCTTACAATGACGTCTGATTCTCTATACAAATGTCTTTTTGATATATCTTCTGCAAAAAGAAAAATATACAAAAAAAAGAAACTTGAGATTTGAGATTCAATGGAGTGACTCATAAGCACATGAGCAGGGACGCTGGCCCCTTTACTTGAAGTCAGCCATCTTTCCCTAATTCCATCACATGATGGGCCTGCAGGCTTTTCATAGACAGGAGGAGGGATCATGGGGACTGGCTGCTATTTTGTGCAGCTGTGACTTGTTGAGCCCAGTTTAAATGCTGGTGCACAGGTCCCTGCCCAGCTCATTCCCCTTCCAGGATGTTGCCTGTAGTAGTGGAAGGTCTGGTGGTGCTCTGCCTGGTCTCCAGCATTCAGGCAGGAAAACGTGAGTGAGGGTCTAACATGGTCATTGTCATGTGTCCGTGTATACAGTGGGGGGTTAGCAGCAGTAGAGCTACAAGATCCAGACTGTACAGATGTAGCAGAGCTGAAAGGAGCTGATGATGCCACTGAAAACCTTTGGCAAAGTCTAAATAGTTTTTTACTATGTTTACTTAATGTGTTCGCTATTCCTTTTAGCTCTGCTACATCTGTATATTGATGACCTACACATTCAGACTGTATGACTGATCTATAGGTTGTGTAACCCCTGTGCTTGCTAATATACTGTGAAGTGTCAAGCTCTCTGTTTAAACTGTGTCTAAGTGTTCAACTTGTACAGACTGTTGGTGTGAACCGTGTGTCTGCTGCAGGATTTCAGTTACATCAAAATCTTTGCTGAAAAGGCTTTAATTTTGTTGCGCTTTTTTTTTTTTTTTTTTTTCCCCTATGCAAATCCTGTGGGTTTGTTACAATGCAGAGGGTGAAATTGGTAAATGGTGTAAACGTATAACTTGCAGCACAGGTTATATACAGGTTCTGCTGTGGAAATGTTATGCAGCATTTGGATTAGTACATTTTTATTCATACAGCAGATATAAAAATCCATATCGCAGGCTAATTTCAGTTTGGAAAACTTCCACACTGTAAAGAACTTAAACTCTCATCTGCTTACTTGGTAATGCTACCCTGCAGACTTTCTGCATAATCTTTGTGGGAAATCCATTTATTATACACACACTGTGCATACACCTCAAATGGCACAATTTTTTTTATTTAATAAAATTAAAATGCTGTTTTACTGCCTCAAAATCCTCTTGCTGTGGTGGTGTCTAAGGCTCCATTCACACGTCCGCAGAATGGGTCCGCATCCGTACCGCAATTTTGCGGAATGGGTGCGGACCCATTCATTCTCTCTATAGCGATAGATGCGGACAGCGCACAGTGTGCTATCCGCATTTGCGGTGTGCGGCCCCGATCTTTAGGTCCACAAAAAGATAGAGCATGTCCTATTGTTCGCAGCTTATGGACAAGAATAGGCATTTCTATGGGGTTGACGGGCTGGTGTGTTGCGGACCTGCAATTTGCGGGTCCGCAACACACCACGGCCGTGTGAATGCAGCCTTAAAGGCAAAGTGTGATGAACTTGTCTGTCTGGGTCATAAATGTTCTATGAAACCAGACAATGGATGAGAAATCTTTCTGGGATCATTATTGGACTTCAAATCTTTGGCCAGACATTGCCATTTTGTGCAACTTCTTTATCTGCAGTCTTTCACTACTTGTGGTCAGACCTATGATGGGGAAACTGAACACTATTATTCGATGGGGTTCATCTGATGGATCTAATGCTTCATTTTCATTCTGTTTCAAAGATGGAGCTGACCATAGATGAGCAGAGCTGTGGTAGCATTGTGAAGGGGTTAGTGTTGCACTATGTGTAGTATTAGGACAAGTAGCTTTACTGTCCAGTATTTCGGCTATAGGGGTAGTATACAGTACATGGAAGCTGCAGCTCCCTCCATAGAACTGCTAACTACATAACATGCTGAACTCGCAGTGTCTTGCTGGCAAAGAACACGGGACCATCTAAGTCCATGCAAGGATCCAGCTATCATCTACTTTGTAGAACACATTGGTTTTGCAATCAATATCTATTAAACTACAATATGTAACTTAACAGGGTTTCAGGATGTAATGGAGTTTGGAAGGAAATCTGGCTCTAGAGGTCCCGGCAACCATATAAATGGCTGGTCTCCTGATACCAACTCGTGGAATGAGACAATGTACCCTGCCTGGAAGTCTGGAGATACAAGATGGGAAAACTGCTGGAAAGGTATTACTTGAGATATAACTGTAATAAAATGCATGTGACTCAATCCTGCTGACTTCATGTGTTTGTCCAGGTGGCAAGGTTGTGGCATTGTTGACCAGTGACAGTCCTGCGCTGATAGGGTCAAACATCACTTTTGCTGTCAACCTGCAGTTTCCCAGATGTCAGAAGGAAAATGAAGATGGCGACATTGTCTATGAAAGAGGGTGTGGAAATGGTAAATACAGTGAGACTACAGAATGTTGTATCTCTAGATGTGTAGATGAGATTTTACAAGGTTGTCTATTTAGTTTCCTCCAGCTTCCCAGACCAATATGTGTATAACTGGACCAAGTGGATAGATTTCTGTAACGAAGGAAACTGCAGCTTTGCTAACAGCTTTCCAGATGGCAGACCGTTTCCACATCCCCCTCGCTGGAGGCGACACAACTTCATTTACATTTTCTCCACTCAAGGTATGTTTCTTGTGTAGTCCCTGTAAGCTACTTGGTGCTTTACACCTACAGGTATCTGACCATCTTCTGTCCAATGAGAACTATGGATTTACAGTAAAGATCAAGGCATGAAGAACATGTGTACTTGTATTGGTGCTGCTATCCTTGTAGAATCCAAAGTTTGAGTGTGTGAAAGTGGCATATGTTTGGGCCTGTTGCTGGTGATTGCTGTAAACTGGAGGGGATGTTGGACCCCCCCCCCCCCCATCCCACACACTGACCTGATATTGTTGACCTATCCATGGCTGTAACTTAAACTGTACTGAAGTGTCTTACTTATTAGAGATTAAGCAGAGATCTTTATCTTCCTCTATGGTAGAAAGTAGATACACTCTGCATTCCCTATGGACAGTAATCTTGTGCAGTAAAGTGTAGGTGTTGCATGAGAAGACCTTCTGTCTGGTAAGGGTGCTGCCACATTCTCTCTCTAGGGTAGTCCAACCATGACAAATGAACACCTATCTATAGTATAGGTGAGAAAAGCGGGGTCTGGCAAACTTGACTTGGACTTCTTTTAACTTTCCTTCATGTCTGGTGATCCTCCAAAAATAAAGGAAGAAACGGATCACGGTACAACGGAATCCCATTTTGCAGACCGAAAAACTGTTGTGTGCATGAGGCCTAATACTGTGGGGAATGGGAGCTCCATACAGTAGTAGAATGTATTGGCTCCACTGAACCAAAGTTATTAATTCACAAAGTCTTCTGAGACTTCATGTAATAACTTGGTGAATAATTACTGTAAAAAACCAACACTGAACTCGGGTTTGGTTTCAAGTGGTATGTTGGAACCGAACCAGAGTTCATTTTTTTTTTTAACAGTAATCAATTCAGCAAAAGTCTTTCAAGACTTCATGAAGTAGTAACTTCGGCTCATTGGAGCCAATATAAAGATTTATGCAGGTTGACTCCAGATGAAGAATCCAAAATCCATCCCTACCAGTCATGAGTGGTGCTTCAAGTCAACAGGTTCTCCAGCAGACTCTGACCTGAATGAGGTCCAATGTCAGGTGGACAGAAGTTGTAGTGGGGATACCTTAAGTTAGATCACATCAAGGACTGAAAACCAAGCTTTTATTCTTTTATAGCGTGTACAATGGTTTGCACATGTAGATGACTTGCCCACATGCCTCAGATTGAAAAATGGTGTGCTCTCTTGTCAGGCCAATATTACGGAACGATTGGGAGATCGTCTACTACTCTGTCCATTAATACTACAAACATCACTGCTGGAACGCAAATGATAGAGGTCAAGGTTTTTAGAAGAGGTTCTCATAACCACTACCCAGTTGCTACAGCAAGCAGCATTTATGTTGTAACTGGTAAGCTATGAAATCTATGTAAAGGCACCAAAGATTCAGCATTTGAACAGTGGTGGCTGCTAGAGATGACCAAAATTTCATTTTGAAATTCGTTCACGCTTCAGTCACTGGTAAAAGGTGAATTGTGTTATGGATTCCGTTACCACAGACCATAACCCAATTCTATGACTGAATGCCTTTAGAGGCATTCTGTTATTCATTCCATCATAATAGTCTATGGGCTGCAAAACTGATCCGTCCAATCTATGCAAGAGAGGACTCCCCTGCATAACGGGACAGATCAGTTTTGCAGCCCATAGACTTCTATTATGACGGAATGCCTCCAAAAGGCACATCCCTGCACACTGAGTTTAGCTGTTTAATTACTGATAGGACTGCCTCCTTGACTCCAATGTCCAGGATGAGAAATAATTTAACCCAATTACAAGGTATGATTATTCTCTAACATGCATATGTTGCTCAGCTCGCACAATAATCATTGTGATTTACTTTTTTTTTTTCTTTTTTTCTTTTTTTTATATATGCTCTTCCTGTGCTTGGGTCAATTGTTGACCGGCAGATAATTCTATACAAGTAAGCATACAGCAGGCATGTCCAAACTGCAGCCCTCCAGCTGTTGCAAAACTAAAACTCCCAGCATGCCTGGATAGCTTACAGCTATTAGGGCTTCCTGGGAGTTGTAGTTTTGCAACAGCTGGAGGGCCACAGTTTGGACATGCCTGGCATACAGGGAAGACTGTTTACTGATGGGACCACCCAAATGACACCTGAACATAAGTTTAAATGTATAAATTACAGGGGTAATTTTTTTTTTTTTCATATACCTGTCACAGATTGTGGCATAAAGGTTATTTTTCTGCTCATGCCAGGTCTAAAAGAGGGGTCGGGAAGAGGGTGGGCTGGCAGGCCCATCTCATTCCCTTTCTATGCCTGTTTTAGGGATAAAAAATGGTCTAAATCCAAGCCAGCTAAGCCCTAAGCCAGCAAGGGACATGACATAGATTTAAACAGGTGGTGGATACACCTAAATTATGTAGAGGCCAGCACCTCTACATGCCTTAGGCATATCCACTGCCAGCACAAGGGGTATTAAGACTGGTGTCTAAAATGCTAGTATTAATAAACGGCCTGCATGTTCTGCTAAATGGTGTCCCACAAGCTGCTCTGCTCTAACACTTTCATGGTCACACATTCCCTCTAAACTTTAACTTTTTTTTTTCTTAAATTTTAGATCAAGTTCCATTGTATGTGAACCTTTCACAGAAGAATGACAAGAATTCCTCAGACAGCATCTTTATTAAAGATTCCCCAATCAAATTTGACATCCACATCCATGATCCAAGCAATTATCTCAAGAATTCTGAATTGACATTTGATTGGGACTATGGTGATGGGAATGGGTCATCTGTTTCCAATAACCCTGTCTCTAGTCATATTTATACAATGCTTGGAAGCTTTAGGGCTAACTTGACCATCAAAGCTGCCATTCCTGGTCCATGTAAACCTGTTACACCCACTCCAATCCCTACACAACCTCTACCAACCACCACCAGTACTTTCACCACTCCCAATTCTACAGGTGAGTTGTATAAAAACAAATGTATCTAAGCTTGATATTTTATGATTAAAGGTGTTTCCTGGCCCCTGATAATAACCTACCTCAGGATAGGTCGGTCATATTAAATTAGTGTGGGGGGGAGGGGTGTGTCTGACACCCTACCCCCAGGCACTGTGAATAATACAGGAAGAGTAGTAGTTGTGCCAGGTTACTGCAGCCCTGCTCCCATTTACTTCAGTGTAGCTGAGTTGCAGTAATCCAGCATAGCTACTACAGAGCTGTGCTTCTATTCAAAGTATTGGCTCTAGGACCAGAGGCTGCCGGGAACAGCTGATTGGCAGAGTGTGGGGTGTTGGAAACTCAACAACTGGATGTTGATGACCTATCATGAGGATAGGTCATCACTGTGAGGAGCCTGGAAACCCATTTAAGCGTTGACCCATCCTTGGGTCATTAATAGCCAATCATTGAGTGACAACCCACACTTCACCAATCAGCTGTTCCCTGCATCCTCTGGCGCTAGCACTCTGAAAGGAACGTGAAGCATGGCTGAGTGTAGTGGCTGCGCAGGATTACTGCAGCTCAGCTACCACTGAAGTAACCTGACACAACCACCAAGCTTCCTGTTCCATTTACAGTGCTAGTTCCAGCATGGGGGGTGCAGGGTATTGGACCCTCCCTAATTGCATATTAGTATCGCTTATCCAGAGGTAGATCATTAATATCAGGAGCCTGGAAACCCATTAAGGTTTGCTTAGGAGATGCACAAATGGTATCAGGCAGTGAGATTGATCTTGTGTTCATAATGTGTGGGGAGTTTTTGATGGTGCTGCAGGTAATCCTCTGTACAAAAGAGGTACAGTAAGCCATATGTGCAGGAGGTTATTTTATTACTTTCCCCCCCCCCCCTCCCCTTGCAGATAACTCAACAGAACTACCACCGTTTGAAACTGTAACTTTACCACTGACAACTGAAATGCCAAACGTTACCACTGTTTATACAACCATTCCATACACCACTTCTACTCCTGGTTGCTTCATATATAGATATGGTTATTACAGCACTAAGATTACAGTTGTAGGTAAGTTGTCAGTCACCTATACAGCTAGGCTTAGAATGTACTGTGTCTAGAATCTGACTTGCTCTTTCCTACTTCAGATGGTATCCTTGAGGTCAACATTGTTGAAATGACAAGCGTTCAAGTAGCCACATCTCAGACTGAAGGCTCTCTTGTTGACTTTGTGGTGACTTGTGAAGGAAGGTATGTCTTGGCAAACAGAAGACAAACACCCTGTAAAACTGATGTTCCCTGTGTTTGATAACCTTGTTCCTTCAGTCTGCCTACAGATGCCTGCACGGTAGTCTCGGATGCTAGTTGCATGATTCCCCAGGACATGGTTTGTGAAGAAGTTCCATCTTCTGATCAATGCTTGCTGATCCTTAGAAGAGCATTTGAGCCAGGATCTTACTGTGTAAATATCACACTAAGTGATGGTGCAAGTTTGGCTCTTGCTAGTACGCTGGTGTCTATAGATGGTGGTAAGTGACACCCTATTGGTTTTTAGCATCCATAGGATTGACAGCCTGAAGTAGCTCACACTGTAAAAGCTTCCAATGTATGTTAACTCCTATTGGGCACGTTTCAGGGTTCTACAAATTGAATACAGCAAATTGCTGTCTCAACTGTTATGGCCTTTTTTACACATGCAGATAACCAGCCCAAATATTGTGGATTTTCATTTGTAGAAACTCTTGATCCCAATAATTGCCCTGTGCAAAAGCTATTGGCGTTCAGGTCTTTCAGATAGCTCCTAGGCTGATTTGCTGCACAGAAACTGATCCTGTGTAAACGGGATCTGCTGCCAGAAAATGAAAATGTATGGGCACAAACACTTGTCCCCCATACAGCAGAGGTGGTTGCTGTATGTAAATGCATCCCTTACCTCCACTGACAAATTGGTAATCAGGAACATCTGGCTCATTCAATTACCTGAAACATAGGTCTATGTGAAAGGATTCTCTGGCAATGTTTTTAAAATGGCTGCCAACAACCTGTCCTAGAATGTGAGGAAGACTGGTTGCCACTATCTGTGAAGCTGCATGAGTGGCGGGGGCTTCACTGCACCTTTTGTACCATAGGTGGTCATGATGTGATCCTGCCTATATGCGATGTATGACAGAAGAACTCACTAATACTTAGTATCGGTAAGTGCCAGAGTAGTGCCGCCCCGCCCCCCAGTGGTGGCAACCAGTGCTCCTCACATTCTAGGCCATGATGCTGCCACTTTGAAAGGGTTCTCCAGGACCAATTCAAAGTGAGTTTCCCCTCATCATATTCTAGACAAACATCACAAGGAGTGACAGTGCAGCTTGTTAGTCCAATCTGCTTCCTCTGACTACCTCTCCCAATCATAAAGTTATCCTTAACTTTCAAAAGCTTGGCTTGAAGATGGTTACTTGCATCCAACTATTACATTTGTGCAACAGTTCTCAAATAAGGTATCAAAACAATGTAGACTTCCTTTTTTTTTCTCCTCTAGGTTCTAAAACACAGCAGACTGTTTCCGCAGTACTTGTTCCCCTTGCTTTGGTTGCACTTGTTGCTGTGGTGATTGGTATCACCCTTTACAGGTAAGTTCATACTCCTGGCTTTTCCATTTGACCTCTTAGTATCTCTTTACAGCTCAACTCTTTCTTCCAACCAGCCTTATGGCAGGTGCCAATATTTTCACTTGTCTGGCCAGGAATCTTGAGTAGATTTCTGGATATCTACTCAAGTGTTCTAGAGATTAGCCTGCACAGTGTACAGGTCCTTCTAAAAAAATTAGCATATTGTGATAAAGTTCATTATTTTCTGTAATGTACTGATAAACATTAGACTTTCATATATTTTAGATTCATTACACACAACTGAAGTAGTTCAAGCCTTTTATTGTTTTAATATTGATGATTTTGGCATACAGCTCATGAAAACCCAAAATTCCTATCTCAAAAAATTAGCATATTTCATCCGACCAATAAAAAGTGTTTTTAATACAAAAAAAGTCAACCTTCAAATAATTATGTTCAGTTATGCACTCAATACTTGGTCGGGAATCCTTTTGCAGAAATGACTGCTTCAATGCGGCGTGGCATGGAGGCAATCAGCCTGTGGCACTGCTGAGGTGTTATGGAGGCCCAGGATGCTTCGATAGTGGCCTTAAGCTCATCCAGAGTGTTGGGTCTTGCGTCTCAACTTTCTCTTCCCAATATCCCACAGATTCTCTATGGGGTTCAGGTCAGGAGAGTTGGCAGGCCAATTGAGCCCAGTAATACCATGGTCAGTAAACCATTTACCAGTGGTTTTGGCACTGTGAGCAGGTGCCAGGTCGTGCTGAAAAATGAAATCTTCATCTCCATAAAGCTTTTCAGCAGATGGAAGCATGAAGTGCTCCAAAATCTCCTGATAGCTAGCTGCATTGACCCTGCCCTTGATAAAACACAGGTGACCAACACCAGCAGCTGACATGGCACCCCAGACCATCACTGACTGTGGGTACTTGACACTGGACTTCAGGCATTTTGGCATTTCCCTCTCCCCAGTCTTCCTCCAGACTCTGGCACCTTGATTTCCGAATGACATGCAACATTTGCTTTCATCCAAAAAAAGTACTTTGGACCACTGAGCAACAGTCCAGTGCTGCTTCTCTGTAGCCCAGGTCAGGCGCTTCTGCCGCTGTTTCTGGGGAATGCGGCACCTGTAGCCCATTTCCTGCACACGCCTGTACACGGGGGCTCTGGATGTTTCTACTCCAGACTCAGTCCACTGCTTCCGCAGGTCCCCCAAGGTCTGGAATCGGTCCTTCTCCACAATCTTCCTCAGGGTCCAGTCACCTCTTCTCGTTGTGCAGCGTTTTCTGCCACACTTTTTCCTTCCCACAGACTTCCCACTGAGGTGCCTTGATACAGCACTCTGGGAACAGCCTATTTGTTCAGAAATGTCTTTGTGTCTTACCCTCTTGCTTGAGGGTGTCAATGATGGCCTTCTGGACAGCAGTCAGGTCGGCAGTCTTACCCATGATTGCGGTTTTGAGTTTTTAAAAGCCTCAGGAATCTTTTGCAGGTGTTTAGAGTTAATTAGTTGATTCAGATGATTAGGTTAATAGCTCGTTTAGAGAACCTTTTCATGATATGCTAATTTTTTGAGATAGGAATTTTGGGTTTTCATGAGCTGTATGCCCAAATCATCAATATTAAAACAATAAAAGGCTTGAACTACTTCAGTTGTGTGTAATGAATCTAAAATATGAAAGTCTAATGTTTATCAGTAACAATATGCTAATTTTTTTAGAAGGACCTGTAGAATTGGATTAAAACATCAAAAAAAAAATTGCACTAGTGGACAATTCTGGATAGTCTGGCCCACATTTTAGTCTAAATTTATATAACTTACAGTTGACTGACTTTCCACTGTTTTGTTTGACCAGGGGGCATAGCCTTCCAATGTGGTGCAAAGCATGTATGCCAGTCTGATTTGGAGCAAACTGCACCAAAATATTTCTAAACCTAATGGGCCAAATTTATATATATATATATTTTTTTTTATATAGAACAAGGTCTGGGTGCACTCACATTAGTAAATACAGGACAGTGTTGGGGAGGCCACATGTTAAAAATAGAAAAAATAAGACATATTTGGTATTGCTGTGTCCGTAAAAAACCAGCTCTATAAAAATATCACATGACCTAACCCCTCGGGTGAACACCGTAAAAAAAAGTCAAAACAAGCAATTTTTGTCACCTTAAATCACAAAAAAATGCAACACCAAGTGATCAAAAAACGAGTTATGTCCCACAAAATGGTACCAATAAAACAGTCGCCTCATCCCGCAAAAAATGACCCCTTACATAAGAAAATCTCTCTAAAAATAAAAATAGCACTCAGAACATGGACACATTTTGTTTCAAAAATGCTATTGCGTAAAACTTTAATAAATGAGAAAGTATACATATTGGGTATCACCACGTCCGTAACAATCTGCTCTATAAAAATGTCACTTGACTGAACCCCTCAGGTGAACGCTGTAAAAATAAATAAATAGAAACTGCTTTTTTTGGTCACCTTGCCCCATAAAGTGTTATAATTGATTTAAAAAAAATCATATGTACCCAAAAAATAGTACTAATAAAACTGGCACCTTATCCCCTAGTTTCCAAAATGGGGTCACTTCTTGGGAGTTTCTACTGTAAGGGTGCATCAGGGGGCTTCAAATGGGACATGGCATCTAAAAACAATGTGGAGTTCCTTTTCTTCTGCGCCCTGCCGTGTGCCCATACAGCAGTTTATGACCACATGTGGGGTGTTTCTGTAAACCGCAGAACCTGGGTAATATTGAGTTTTGTTTGGCTGTTAACCATCTGTGTTAAAGAGAAAATTTGATTAAAATGGAAAATCTGCCAAAAAAGTGAAATTTTAAAATTTGATCTCCATTTTCCTTTAATTCTTGTGGAACACCTAAAGGGTTAACAAAGTTTGTAAAATCGGTTTTGAATACCTTGAGGGGTGTAGTTTCTACAATGGGGTCATTTATGGGGGTATCCACTATGTAAGCCCCACAAAGTGACTTCAGACCTGAACTGGTCCTTAAAGTGGGTTTTGGCAATTTTCTTAAAGTTGAAGAATTGCTTCTAAACTTCTAAGCCTTCTAACGTCCTAAAAAAATAAAATGACATTTCCAAAATGATGCCAATATAAAGTAGACATATGGGGAATGTTAAGTAATTAATAAATATTTTATGCAGTATCACTTTCTGTTTTAAAAGCAGAGAAAGTGAAATTTGCAAATTTTTGGGTAAATTTGGGATTTTTCATAAATAAAGGTGAAATATTTTGACTCTAATTTATGACTATCATGAAGTACAATGTGTCACGAGAAAACAATCTCTGAATGACTTGGATAAATAAAGGCGTTCCAAAGTTATTACCACAAAGTGAGATGTCAGTTTTGCAAAATTAGGCCTGGTCAGGAAGGGGGCAAATGGCCCAGATGGGAAGTGGTTAGGGAAGAACGTGGTATTCCATACTTAAGCAAATTGCCTTTTTATCATCTAGGAAATACAAGGAATACAAACCAATTGCAAATGCTTCAGATGGAAGTCATCAAGGCATCATTGTGTACTTCAGTCAGATCAAAGATGTCCTCTTCAAAAAAAGCAACGAGCGTGATCCTCTTCTGAAAAGCAAAGCTGCAATAATATAAGATTCTTAAAACTCAGAATGTCTGCCATATCTTGGTATGCTGCTGCTTGCTCCATCTCAGTCATAAAGCTGTAGTAGAAATACTTGTTAATAAAGTGTTTCCTTTAACTGGTGTCGTGTCTAAAATGGGTAATGGTTACAACCTGGTAACTCTTGCAGTCAGAGGCCGTCTGGAACACAAGGTTAATATACATTTATCCCTCCTCCAGTTCAGTATTGCAGTAGAGAATCCATCCATAAGGCTTCATCTATGGAAAGCAACTTTCTGACCATGGGTCTTGTGCTGCATGTGACCAGCAGAACTGTAGATTTGATAGAAATGTTTATTACCCAAGAGTAAGGGACTTGTTTGCAGCACCCTCATGATTCAAATCTTCTGCTCTATAGGACATTCAACTTCAAAGAACGGGAAACACTTGTATTAAAGTGCCTAATTTGTACTGAGACCGTTCCTCACACATGTGCAACCAGTAGCCTTACCTGCTGCAGCAGGATGGGATTGAGTCACGTAGTTTACTGAGGAAAATCTTCCCAACATGTCACCACTCCCAGTACTTCACTGTGGAGCTTGTTTGTGGTAATAACCAGCTCTGTCAGCCACGAGGGTTTTGAATTTTATATAAAACTGTCTTTAGGAGTGGCAGTAATTCATAGATCCATTTATCTAACAGATATATTTATAGCTGGTATATGACTTTACAATATTTAACCCCTAAGGCTACTTTCCCACTAGCGTTTTTGGCTTTGTTTGAGATCTGTTCAGGGCTCACGCAAGCAGTCCGAAACTGATTAGTTTTGCTCTAATGCATTCTGAATGGAAAAGGATCCGCTCAGAATGAATCAGTTTGCCCCAATTCAGTCACCATGCCACTCTGGAGGCAGACACACAAACGCTGTCTGCTTGACGACACTGAGCCAAATGGATCCATCCTGGTACACAATGCAAGTCAATGGGGACTGATCTGTTTTCTCTGGCACAATAGAAAACTGGTCTGTCCACTATTGACTTTCAATGGTGTTCAAGAAGAATCTGTCCTGTTTATAGAAGACATGATACAACAGATCCATTCATGACAGATGCATGTGGTTGTACTGTGATGGAAGCATTTTTGCTGATCTATGACAAAGTAGCCTTAGTGACCACCCTGTTTTGGGCCATACTGACCAATTTTATTTTGGTGGTTGTAGTTCTTAATGGTGTCTTGGGTTACACATCTTTTCCCCCTTGCCTATGACAGAACCCGTGGAGAGACTGCCTCCTACTATACAGGACAGGGAACAGAAAACGCTTTAAAAGAGGGACCACACACTCCCCCCCCCCCCCCCCCCCCCCCCAATAACTTTTTCCATAGCATCACTGATGGCATACAAGGACATTGACCTCTTTAGGGGCAGGAACAGAGGTTTAAAGCCCAACAGAAGTGTTTCCTGTCCCTACAGAGGATGGGGCAGAGAAAGTGAGATGAAGTTCTTTTTTTTTACCTGGATTCTTGGACTGTGTTACACCATTTGGGATCATGGTGTCCCCCTGTCCTCTCTCAGTCCTGTACGAACGCTGGGCAGGGGGTGGGTTGGGAAGGCTCACTCCAGTAGATCTGGAGCATGCTCCCAGGTTGCAGTCTCCCGCCTTGCCTCTGGTAGGTTAAGCCAGGTTTTGCGAGCACGGCACTTTGTGTGCATAATGTCACTTCCAGCGGATGCAGGGCAGCATGCGGCGTTCTGGCTGAATTAAAGGGGGCTGAAACAGTGACCTGGCCTGTTCATACTACACCATGTTGGGACCAGAGCCGCATTCTCCTAAGGAGCCGGACGCTCCATTGCTGCCATCAGTAAGTTCCTGGTGGGAAGATTACTTATTGACTTTTCAGAATGTGTGTTGGTCAGGGATTCTGCTTGATCACCTCTCCTTAAAGGGAACCAGTCACCGGGATTTTGTGCATAGAGCTGAGGACATGGGTTGCTAGATGGCCGCTAGCACATCTGCAATACCCAGTCCCCATAGCTCTGTGTGCTTTTATTGTGGAAAAAACCTATTTGATACATATGCAAACTAACCTGAGATGAGTCCTGTCCCTGACTCATCTCACATACAGGACTCATCTCAGGTTAATTACTCAGTCAGCAGGGAAGAGCGAGCATCGGACGTCACTGGGCTCGGCGCATGCCCAGTGACGAAGATGAAGCTACTGCCCTCAGTCTCCTGCTGATCGCACAGGCGCAGCCCTCAGTGGGTACTGCGCCTGTGCGAAAGTTCGTTCGGCGTGAGGGAGGGGGAGGAGAGGTGTAGTGTCCCACTAGGTATGGGTGGGCACTACACAAGGGTCAATTGGTGTGCGCATTACTCTTACTCACAAGGAACAGAAATGTCATATTTTATTCTGCATTTAATGTATGTTTTACTGTGTTATTATATGCAATGTACCCCTGTCTAATGCAGCAGCAGGCCTAGTTGGGTGTAGTTAGACATCCCAGACACTAGAGGGAGATAGGGAGCCCCTAGTATAAATGTCCAGGCCCAGACAGGGAGAGTGAGTGCAGAGTCAGGAGTCTGAGAAGACAGAGGCCAGTAAGCCTGCTCCTGACATGCAGCTGGATAGCCCTGGCTGCTAGTGATGTCCAGGAGGCTGTTGAGAAGCTCCAGCCTGCCTTAAGAACAAGAGAGCCTAAGTTAGCTCAGAAGAGAGACCCCAGTTGCAGGATCCAACCTCCTGGGAGAAACTTAGTTATCTACCTGATAAGAGGAGGCATCCCAGGGTAAGTGAAGTGACCCTGATAGGCAGAAGATCTTAGGAATCATAGCAAGCAGTATAATACCTGAGGAAGAAAGTAACCAAGGATATAAGCCACCCTTTTAGGCATCCGGGCCTTGGAAGATATAAAGCCAGAGCAGGAGTTCTATAAAGGACAGTGTACAGTGATTCTAGGAAAAGTACAACCTGCTGCTGAGTGCTTGTGGAATTTACCCTCAGTATAACTTGCATGACTATTGCCTGCCATATTTGTGAATAAGCCCCTTTTGTGGAACTGTAATACAGAGACTGTGCTACACCTGCTGTACAAAGTTGGATTGTCCAGTAAAGTTTACGTTTGGTTCACTATATACTTGTGTACCTTCGTCATTCCAACCAGCGTGCCACCGTCCAAAGGCACTGGCGTCACGAATACCACAGGGACCTTGCCCCAGGCACACAAAATACCTGTAACATCCAGGGCACCTCAACTACCATCAGGCCTGGTCCCTATCTACAGAGCGTGCCCCAGAGGAACTGTGTCTACCTCTCCTTCACTGCCACGCGCCTGCCCAGGGTTCTTCAAATATAGTGAGTACCCTCGATTGCCCATAACTGTGACCTCACTTCGTCATACCCTGCAGGTCTGGCGTGTTGCAGAGGCTGTGGCAGGCTGGAGCCGGCGGTTAGACAGTGCAAGGAAGGCGGGCTGGGCACTGAAAGAGGGGCGGTACTGGGCTCTCTAAGAAGAAAAAAACGCCCCTCTGGGCACCTTCAGGACACATTTACATATCAATCAAAGTAGTTTTTTGCAGTAACTGCTGGACGGATTTCAAGATAAAAGAGCACAGCCTAATCCAGGTAAGCTGTGCTTCATGGCTGCTTTAAAATCGTTTTTTGGCTTAGGGGAGGTGACAGAATCCCTTTAAGTCCAACATCGCAGCAACGTCTGTGGCCAGGTCTATCTTCCTTTGGCTAAACGAGCTGGAGGATCATATCGGGGATAAAACATTGCGAGAGGAAATTTAAAATTCTATATCCCTTCTAAAATCAGCCACAGCTTTTTCCTGTCGTCCTAACCAGCAGCACAAGTGGGGGATTCCTCCCCTCTGAAGCCAGTCAGGACAGGCAGAATTTTTGTTTAAAAAGAAAATTACTGCCAAGTATTAACAATTAACTATTTAAACCCACCTCTATATAGGATTCCCAGCCCTGACAGGAGGTGCTTTTTTTTTCTGTCCTGTGAACTTAGGACAGGCTAGACTCCCAAGCTGGAGTCTCTTTACATCTTCTTAAAATGTATTGCTTTTTTGGAATACCTGCTGAGATGCCCTTGGGCATCTCTTCCTGAGTCCAGGCCCCTGTGATCGTGGGGGTGCCATTTTTTTTATTTTTTTTTCCCTCTGCCGCTGGAGCTTCGGGCGGCCAGCACTCCTGCTGCGTTCCGGAAGTGCATCATCTGACGACATACGGGTGGGCTCGCGGCACTTGCGGCCGCTAGAATTTTCTTCATCTCCTGTCCTCTATGCGTGTCTGAGGACAGGGGCCAGGTATATTTATTTTGTACTTTTATGTATAGTTTTTTTTCTAGAATGCCGCCTCAGCTGAGCGGGCCTTTTCATTCTGACCTCACTTCCGGGTAGGAAGTCATCTCCGCCCTCTGGCTATTTAAGCCAGTCTGCCTTGCTCAGGGTGGCAGGAGTAAGGATTCTACTCCAGTCACATTCAGAGCTGCAGTACTACACTTTGCCTCAATATGACATCTCCATATTCCAGACATGGGAAATCTACGCAAAAGCAGAGGCATCTTGCGTGTTCTAATTGTGGCGCTCCATTGCCAGATTCGTATGAGTTCCATCGTTGCCCTGGATGTCGGCCCATGCCTCCCAGTACAGAGCCTACAGTCTGTGATATGTTTTCTTGGATAAAGGAATTTATGGACACTTCCATTACAGAGATTAAGAATGCGGTCTCTGGTAAGAGACCTAGACAGGCCTCTCCTGGTCCTGTCTCTATGTCCAAAGAGGTTATTTCGGTCTAGAATGATTTCTCTTCTGAGGATGAGCGTTCGGCTTTTCTTTTTCCGGCTGAAAAGACTCAACGTCTACTACGCTCCATCAGGTCAAGGGACCAAGATGTTGAGCAAGGGGAAGCTCCAGAGTCCTCTTCCACAGGGCCAAGGGCCTTTAGAGTGGACGAGTCGCTAAGGAAACAAATGAAAACGGAGTGGAAACACCCCAAAAAGGGTCCGGTTCTCACCAAGAGATTCAAATTAATGTTTCCCCTGCAGGAAAAAAGAGTCTGATCTTTGGATACCACCTTCGAAAGTCGATATGGCGATATCTAAACTTTCCAAGATGACCCTCGTGCCATCAGATGATGGCAGAAATCTCCAGGACCCCCTGGACAGACTAGCGGAATGCACCCTTAGAAGCAATTATGCTGCCGCAGCTGCCTCGGCATCAGTTGCTATCGCATCAAGTGAGGTAGCAAATTTTATACGCGCCCGCGTCCTTTGGATCCAATCCGATTTAAAATCTGGTATGTCCAGAAATGATGTCCTGGACCAATTCAAGACCCTCCTCCTTGGTATCAATTTCCTATGTGATGCTGCACCCCAACATCTTAAACTAGCAGCCAAGACTATGGGTTTTTCTTCAGCCAGTAGACGTCCCCTTTGGCTCAGGCCGTGGGTGGCAGATAACACCTCAAAGTTCAACCTGTGTGGTCTCTCCTATGAGCCCGGAAGATTGTTTGGGTCGGAGCTCGATCGCTTGATGGAGAGCTTGGCTGACAAGAAGGGGAATTCCCTTTCACAACAGACCTTTTGAGGCCGAGGAAGAACTAGAGGACGGGAATATCATAGTTTGTCCAGGTCCCATAAACGCTCTGAGAGCTGCAGATGCGGTAGAGGTTGCGGTTGTGGAAAGGACTGCAAGGCTAACCCATGACTCATCAGCCTTCTACAAGTCACCCTCTTCTACCCCCTCTAGTTCCGCTGCACGTGGCGCTATCCCCCAATCCTCCTCCAATCGTGGCTTCAAGAAATTCTGAATCCCTGGGTTTTGGATGTAGTGACATCCGGGTACAAAATCGAGTTTATTTGCCCCCCTCAGGAGAAGTTTATTCTGACAAAACCCCTTGCCCATGACAAGCATATAGTCTTGGAGGACTCCGTTCTTCAGAACATCCAAAAGAGAGCTCTAGAGGAGGTCCCCCCTCGCGAACAGGGTTTTTTCTTGTCCCAAAGCCATCGTGCGATTGGCGGATGATTATCGACCTACACTATCTGAATCGCTTTATCAAGCAAAAGCGCTTCCAGATGGAGACCATACGCTCAGTAATCAATATTCTGAATTCTGGAGACCTTATGGTCACCATAGATCTGAAGGACGCGTAACTTCATGTTCCCGTCCATCCAGCACACAAGAAGTATCTGAGAGTTGCTGTATCCATAAAAGGTGTGGTATAGCACTACCAGTTTGTTGTACTGCCTTTTGGCATCCCCTCCGCCCCCCACACCTTCACCAAGGTTGTGACTCCGGTTGTCGCCCAGCTCAGGTTTCAAGGACTAGAGATCGTCCCATACTTGGACGACTGGCTTTTAAAAGCCGCCACTCTAGATGTCTTGAAATCTCATCTTTAGCTGGCTCTTCAAACTGTTCAACACCTAGGCTGGCTTATAAATTGGGACAAGTCAGAAATTCTTCTTTCCACCACAATGAAAATTCTGGGGTTTGTGATCAATTCCGATCACATGACTCTTTCTCTGGAGAGGAAAGATCTTGTAATAGGAGCAGCCGAGTTCCTTCTGGTACCTAGGCGAGTTTCCATCAGAACTCTTATGAAGATGTTAGGCCACATGTCAGCATCTACAGTTCCATGGGCCTTGTGGCATCTACGTCCCCTCCAAGAGAAAGTGTTAGCTGTTTGGAATCGCAATTCCAGGGGTTTGAACTAGACGCAATCCCTGTCCACCGAAGTCTGTTCTTCACTCAGGTGGTGGAAGAACATACCAGATGGGAGGTCCTTGATTCAACCTTGTTGGATCACGTTGATCATGGACGCCTCCCTTCTACGCTGGGGAGCTTATCTGGAGGAGAATCCAGTACAAGGTACTTGGAGTCCTCAAGAGAAACTTCTCTCATCCAATATGAGAGAGTTGAGAGCAGTCCGTATAGCTCTCAATCACTTTGCTCCTCTTATCCGCAACAGGGCGGTGAGCGTTCGTACCGACAATATGACAGTAGTCGCTTACATCAACAGACAGGGAGGCACAAGATCCCAACTACTCCTCAGAGAAGTGAGTTTAATTATTTCCTGGGCAGAGACCAACCTATCCCACCCAACGGTGGTTCATATCAGTGGAGATCTCAACATAGTTGCAGATTGCCTGAGTCGAGGCCTTCCAGTTCCAGGCGAGTTGTCACTGAACAAGGACATCCTCATCAAGATAACCCAGTGCTGGGGAACTTCAGAGATCGATTTGATGGCAACTCGACTAAACGCCAAGGTGAACAGGTTCTGCTCCTTTTACAAGGAGGACAATCCTGTAGCGATAGATGCTCTGTCCATAACATGGAGGTTCAGGCTGGCTTTCGTATTCCCTCCAATTTGAATGATACCAAGGGTATTGATGAAAATGAAGACCAGACCTCCATGATTTCCAGCATTCCATTCTGGCCAAAGAGGTCTTGGTTCACCCAGCTCATGCAGATGAGTCAAGGTGTATATTGGAGACTTTCCCTAACGCGGGACCTAGTGTATCAGGACACAGGTTCCTGCCTAGATCTGCGGAGACTCAGTCTGACAGTCTGGAGATTGACAGGTCCCTACTAGAAGCTAGAGGGCTTTCAGCGGAGGTCTTGAGAACAATTTTAACACTCTAGGGCGGAGTCTACAAATAAGAAGTATTCCAGGATAAACCAGATCATCCTTCAATGGTGTGCTGATAAAGAGGTAGTAGCCTCAGATCCTCCTCTTTCAGCTATTTTACAGTTTCTTCAAGATGGTCTGGACAAGGGTCTAAGCCCATCTACACTCAGAGTCCATATCTCTGCTTTATCTGCCTGTCTTGGCAAATATCTTTCTCAAGACCCCTAATCAGGAATTTCCTTAAAGGAGCTGAGAGACTGAGCTGAGAAAACCTAGCATCCTGAGACCAATCCCTGAGTGGGATTTATCTATTGTTCTAAAGGGGTTATGTTCTTCCCCATTTAAACCTTTGGAAAGGGTTGCCCTAAGGTTTTTGACCCTAAAGGTCACCTTTTTGTTGGCCATTACCTCGGCCAAAAGGATTGGAGAACTTCAGGCCCTGGGGGTCTGTGAGCCATATATATTGTTTCTTCAGGACAAGGTCCTGGTAAGATTCCTTCCGACCTTTGTACCAAAATTTCTGTCTTTCAGGAATACCAACCAGACAGAATCTTTACCAGTCTTCTGTCCTTCCCCATCATCTCCAGAAGAAGAAATGTTGCATACCTTGAACATCCCTAGAGTCCTAAGAATTTATCTGGACAGAACTGTGGGCTTCAGAATCCGTTATCATACGCGGTAAAAACAAAGGTCTTAAAGCCTCTAAACCTTCTTTGAGCAAATGGGTAAAAGAGGCTATCCGGGTAGCTTTCCTATCTCAGGATTTGGCTCCTCCATCCTTTGTGACTGCCCATTCCATCAGGGCAGTCTCCACTTCCTATGCCAAAAAGAAGCTGAATCTGCTAGACCAGATCTGTGCTTCCGCTTCCTGGAGCTCCCAGAGCACCTTTATTATCAATTATCGTCTAGATTCTAGACGGTCTGAGGGAGTGGCCTTTGGACAGTCTATTCTAAGTGCCACTGTCTCTTAAATAAAAAAAGAGAGAGAAAGGGGGTCCCTCCCAATTTGTGTGTTGTACTCCTTGCTAGGTCCCCACTTGTGCTGCTGGTTAGGATGACAGGGAAATGTTAATTTTTAACATAAATTTGTTTTCCCTTAGTCCTAACAGCAGCACACAAATTTCCCACCCTATCTCGATTATTATTTCTACTTGCTAAAAAGCACCTCCTGCCGGGGTGGGGAATTCTATATAGAGGTGGGTTTAATTAGTAAATTATTTATACTTGGCAGTAATTTTCTTTTTCAACAAAAATTCCGCCTGTCCTGACCGGCTTTACAGGGGGGGAATCCCCCACTTGAGCTGCTGTTAGGACTAAGTGAAAACAAATTTACTTTAAAAATGAAAGTTTCTAGCAGATGCTTCAGGCGAAACAGTGAGGTTGTCTGCCAGAGACGCAGGTCTCTCCAATGCGGCCAGTAGAGCACTCTGGATAAAGTGTTGGTCAGATGACAAAACATAAAAAATGAAGCTCTGCTCCATTCCATTTTCGGGAGAATTTGTCTTTGGTCCAGTGCTGGACAAGATCTTAGAGAAGACCTCAGACAAGAAAAAGAGTTTTCCCGAAGTCCTCCACAAGTCAAGACAGGTAGTATAGGGGCAAAGAAAAGTCATGGCGCTGGAGCTACCCTAAGGGTGGTAGAGGAAGGGGTTTCCTCCCCTCCTCTCATACGAAACCTGGCGAAAAACAATAACGCCAGAGTCCAGAGTTGGGGGGGGGGGGGGGTTTAATTTCCTTACGTCCTGGGAATCAATCTCCCAGAATCCCTGGACCAAGGAAATTTTAGGATTGGGATACAAGATCGAATACTCTTCAAAACCCCCAAACAGATTCTTATCAACCCGGTAGCAGGAAAAGATCTGTCAGGGAGTATAAGATCTTTTAAATATTACTGTCATAGTCCAAGTTCCTTCCCCAGAGCATGGAAAGGCTTTCTACTCAAATCTCTTTCTGGCAAAAAAGAGGAAGGGCTCTTTCCGTACAATAATAAACCTAAAGTCTCTAAACAGATTTATCACTTACAAAAAATTCAGGATGGAGTCCCTAGCGTCCACAATACAATTGATAGGGTAGGACCCCCTTGATGTGTACGGTGGACTTGAAGGACACTTATTATCACGTCCCAATCTATGTAAGATCCCAAAAATTCCTGCGATTTGCCATCAAAAACAACAGAGGTCTGGTTCATCATTATCAGTCCACAGCCCTTCCATTTGGAATTGCCTTCGCTCCAAGGATTTTCACCAAGTTGATAGTGGAAATGGTGGCATTTTTGAGGAAGGGGGGTTTGACGATAATCCTCTACTTGGACGATATTCTCCTGATTGGCGACAACCCTCAACAAACCAAAGACGACTTAAACACCTTACTATCAGTACTGAGCAGATTGGGATGGATAGTGAACATAAACAAATCCAACTTCAAACCTTCCACAAGAACACGGTTTCTGGGTATGATCCTAGACTCCAACGTTCAATCCACATACCTTCCCCAGGACAAGATCGTATGACTGCAGCAAAAAATCTAGGCTTTTCAGAGAAAGAAGACGTGCTCCATAAGAGAAGCCACAAGTCTTTTGGGCCTACTAACTTCTTGCATACCTTCGGTACCCTGGAGTCAGAGTCATTTCCGACCCCTACAGGTTTGGATCCTCAGAGTCTGGAACAGACAGCAGATCTTATTAGACCGCACAATTTTTATACCCCCATTGATAAAAAAAAAGTCCCTAAACTGGTGGACGGACTCAACAAATCTTTCCAGGGGTGTACTGTGGAAAAAGACTCCTTACATACAGATTGTGACAGACGCAAGTCAGTCGGGCTGGGGAGCAAAAGTGGGAGACCTCTTGTACCAGAGATCCTGGTCCCAATCAGTCAGGGCTCAGTCGTCGAACTTTAGATAACTGAGGGCAGTCTGGGAAACCCTAAGGCCCCTTTCACACGGGCAAGTATTCCACGCGGATGCGATGCGTGAGTTGAACGCATTGCACCCGCTCTGAATACCGACCCATTCATTTCTATGGGGCTGTTCACATGAGCGGTGATTTTCACGCATCACTTATGCGTTGCGTGAAAATCGCAGCATGTTCTATATTCTGCGTTTTTCACGTAACGCAGGCCCCAAAGAAATGAATGGGGTTGCATGAAAATCGCAAGTACGGATGCGGTGCGATTTTCACGCATGGTTTCTAGGTGACAGTCTATTCGCTGTATTTTCCCTTATAACATGGTTATAAGGGAAAATAATAGCATTCTGAATACAGAATGCATAGTACAATAGGGCTGGAGGGGTTAAAAATAAATAAAAAAATTAACTCACCTTCTCCTCTTGATCGCGTAGTTCCCGATCTCTTCTTTACTTCTTTAATAATGAACTGTGGGCTAAAGGACCTGTGGTGACGTCAGATCACATGCTCCATCACCACGGTGATGGACCATGTGATTGGAGCATGTGATCTGACGTCACCAAAGGTCATTTAGCCCACAGCTAGTAAAGAAGAGACCGGGAACTACGCGATCAAGAGGAGAAGGTGTGTTAATTTTATTTTTATTTTTTTAACCCCTCCAGCACTATTATACTATGCATTCTGTATTCAGAATGCTATTATTTTCCCTTATAACCATGTTATAAGGGAAAATAATACAATCTTCAGAACATCAATCCCAAGCCCGAACTTCTGTGAAGAAGTTCGGGTTTGGGTACCAAACATGCACGATTTTTCTCACGCGAGTGCAAAACGCATTACAATGTTTTGCACTCGCGCTGAAAAATTGCGCGTGTTTCCGCAACGCACCCGCCTCTTATCCGGGCCAAAAATATGACGCCCATGTGAAAGAGGCTTAAAAGTAGCAGAAAAGAGCCTGCAAGGTTACCACATAAAGGTCTTCTCAGACAACACGATGGCTGTTGCTTACCTCTCGCATCAGGGAATGACACTATCATACGCTCTTCTGTCACTGTCATCCAAGATCTTCGATTGGGCAGAGCACAATGTACGCTCCATTTCAGCAATCCATCTCAGTGAAGCTTTAAACCTAGAGGCGGATTTCCTCCGTCGCAAAAAATTAGACCAGACAGAATGTCCCTGAACATAGAAGTGTTTTAGATGATAGTAGACCAATGGCGAGTGCCCGAAGTGGATCTCTTCGCCTCTAAAGCAAATACAAAGGTGGAAAAATTCTGTTCCCTAAACCCCAGGGACAATCCCTGGGCGTTAGATGCTTTCTCTCTAAGATAGAATTAGAGTCTATACTACACTTTTCCCCCTCTCCCATTGATCCCAAGGGTGATTAAAAAAATATGTCAAGACAGAATAACATTAATTCTGATAACCCCTTTTTGGCCAAAGAGAAGCTGGTTTTCTTCAAAAAGCGCTCCATCTCGGAACCTTGGTCTCTCCCTCTCAGGAGGGATCTTTTGCATCAGGGACCAGTTCTGTATCCCAATCCTCAGTTCCTGAAACTAACAGCCTGGATCCTGAGATCCAAATACTGAAGTTCCAGGGTCTTTCGGACATAGTGATAGATACACTTAGAGCCTCCAGGAAAAAAGTAACCTTGGCAATCTACCTGAAAATATGGAAAAAATTCTGTTCCTGGTCAGGTGAAACATCCCCGAATTTTGAGAAACCATACATTCAGAAAATACTAAATTTCTTACAACAACGGCTTGATCTAGGACTAAGACCGTCTACTCTTAAAGTCCAGGTGTCAGCACTTGGCTGTTTCTTTGACCAGGATATTGCAAACCATTGTTGGATTAAAAGGTTCATGAGAGCAACCTCTGGATTTTGGCCGACTGTAAAATCTCGAGTCCCCTCCTGGGATCTAAATCACTAAAAACAGTATTTCTAAAAGCAATCACATCTTCCCGTAGAGTAGGTGAGATATAGGCAATTTCCATCAGAGAACCATACCTATGTATTATGGACGATAGAATAATCCTCAAGTTAGATCCGGGTTTCCTTCCAAAGGTAGTATCCGATTTTCATCGTAGTCAAGAAATCATCCTGCCTTCATTCTGTAAAAATCCTTCAAATAATAAAGAATTAGTTTTCCATTCCCTGGATGTCAGACGTTCTGTCCTGAATTACATTTTATCTACCAAGGATTTCAGGAAATCCGACAGTCTGCTAATTCAATTTGCAGGGAAAAACAAGGGCCAAATAATTTCCAAATCTTCTTTAGCCAGATGGATCAAGAATACTATCTCTCTCTCTTTGCTATGAGATTCAGAACCATCCTTGTCCTGACAAACTGAAGGCCCCTTCAACCAGGGCCATGTCCTCCTCTCAAGCTGAGAGGGCAGTTGCATCCCTCAAAGACATCTGCAGAGAAGCTACATGGTCAACTGTGCATACATATGTGAAACACTATAGACTTGATTTTTCCAAAAATTCAGACTTGTCTTTTGGACGGAAAGTACTTCAGGCAGTTGCCCCCCCTGAATATATTATTTTGTATATCTCCTTGTATGCCGTCGTGGTGAGGCTATGGAAAAACCGGAATTAGTCTTACCGGTAATTCAGTTTCCATGAGATCACCACGACGGCACATTATTCCCTCCCTTTTATTAATTTATTTGTTACTTTCGGGAGGTCCTCCCGATGGGTATGAGGTAATGCCTTCCTATCTTTGTTCTTGTGTGATTCACCACCTTTTTTCTGTTGCTCTGTGTGATTTTGGAAACACTGGTGTTGGTGGTGGTAGGAGATGATTTCAGTCTTTCTCTGTTCCTGCCCCTACAGAGGTCAATCTCATTGTATGCCGTTGTGGTGATCTCATGGAAACTGAATTACCGGTAAGACTAATTCCATTTTTTTTTAAGCACTATAAACTTCAGCTGCCTTCTAATGTAGGCCTTCTCATTTTTTTTATTCTTTGGGGAAGGGAATTAGCCAGGTGCTGTCATAGGCTCAAAGAAAACCGATTACTGGTGAGTGTTAAATCACTTTCCCCCCTTGCCTATGACAGCACCCATGGAGATATAAGTGAGATCTATCTAGGGACAACGGCCTGAAGTACTTTACGGCCAAATCTCATGCCTTCATTAGAAGGCAGCTGAAGTTTATAGTGCTTAAAAAAAAGTTCTTGGAAAAGGACTTGAGGTAGAGAGGGTGGTCCCTCTTTTAAAGCGGTTTATGGTTCCTGTTTACTGTCTTGAGGAGTAGGAGGCGGTCTCTCCATGGGTGCTGTCATTGGCTTAAAAAAAAAAACAATTACCGGTAAGTGTAATCTCATTTTTCTGATTTTAACTTTTATTAATGCCACTGAGATTTTACATTACATGATATCTTCTCTTGGTCAATAGGATTACAGCAATACCAAATACTTCTTGCATCACCACATCCCAAGAACCCAGTTGTGTGAGGGCTTGATTATTATTATTTTTTTTCAGGATGAATGTAGGTTTTATTGGTATCATTTTTGGGGTTAGTAACACTTTTATATCACTTAAAGGGGTATTCCTATCTCAGACAATGCAGGCATATCGTTAGGATATGCCCCTTTATCTATTAGGTGTGGGTCCTACACCTACACTGGGAAGGTGGTTGCCGGCGGACCATTTCTGGGGTACGGCCACAGCCAAGTGCTATCCTAGCGATTTGCCCCTATTGTCTGAGATGGGAATGCCCCTTTAGTTTATCGGTGGCAACTAAGAATAAATTGGCAATTCTTTGTAAATATATGCAAATGATCCTCTAAGACAGGGATCAGCAACCTTTAGCACTCTAGTTGCTGTGAAACTAATTCTCCCAGCATGCACACCTATTTGGCTGTTCTTGTAACTCCATAGAAGTATAAGGATTCTGGGAGTTGTAGTTCCAGAGGTTGCTGATCCTTGCTCTAGAGAAACTGCTGTATCCTCTCCACTTTGACTTTAGGATAAATCAGACGTGAAGGTGTTTGCACTGCCTGGCCCTGTCAAAGGGGAGAGGGTGTACTGCAATACACCCCCCCCCCCCCCCCCATTTGCTGTTAGATGCCCACTTATGGATGCCCCCATATTACCTTTTTTATCAGCAATGCGGGCACATATGAACATGGGACCAACACAGATGCCTTCAGCTGCCAAGCGCACATGAAACAGGCCAGCCAGTTTTGTTTCATAGGTACAAATCTGCTGACACACTGGCCACTAAGCCTAAAAAGTGCCTATTCTTGGTCTGTACAGCTCTTTTCACTGCAGTTACCTTATCTGTCATTCTAATCCTGCCTGTAATGATATCACCTCTGTGTATAGATAAGACAGGATCCTCCATTCACAATAGGTGTGGGAGGAAAGAATAGATGAGCTTTGACAATAAATGACCTCTGCACAGGTCATGGGTATGTCTAGAAAGCTCCCATAGTCAATAGAATCAGCTCCTGTCCAGTGTGTCTATGGGCCATGGGGCTGCCGTAAAGCAATTTTCTAAATGCTGTTAAAAACAGCTCACATAAGATGGCAGTCCCCACAATCATGTTCATGAATTAGAATGCATATTTAAAAAAAAAATCAAAATCAAAACAAATTGGGGGAAAAAAAAGGCATTTGTTACTCCCTGGATTTAACTGGCAGATAACCTTTTGAGTGACACATTCCCTTAAACGGAACCTGTTGCAATGAGCAGGACACTGGGTCAGTGGGTCAGCTATGCAGTGGGTCAGTATGTAAATGTAATAGTTTGTGACGCCAATTTCAGCTTGCGCAGGTACTATAGAAGGGCCCTTTAAGATGTTATAGCTCATATACCAGGTGAGGAATGCCAGAGGGAGATAATGTCTCTGTGTAGTGTCAACGGTGTGTCTCCTACCTTGGTATGGCTGGACTCCTGAATCCTGGCTCACTTGCAATAAAATTGAGTGTGGTTAGCAGGAGTAATTGAAGAATAATTGAGATCCAAACAGGTAACATGATCCAACTTGAGTTTACTGAATGGCAGCTATGATCCATACAAGGTACAGCATAAGTCTTGGGTCCCAGCAGGTTTTGGCAATATGTGGCAGGAATTTATCTATTCTGCTTCTTGTACATACGCCTAGTAGAATCTGGCAGGTATCTATCTTCTGCTCTGTCTTTAGTCTGCTTAGTTTGGGCCTGACTAGCTGAGGAGGTACTTATCTTCTCCTGGTCTTGGGATCTGTACTCACAGGACTGCTCGCAGGGTATGATGGTGTCTTCCTGGAGATCTATAGTTCTGTGGATGGCTGCTTCTCTGGTCGTCCAGCTGAGATAAGTGACTCAGTCTGGGAAGATGGATCTTTACCTCAGCCGAGGCAAGATCCAGGGTTGGGATCCCTGTTTCTAGGAGCTCCTACTCACACAACCTACCTCAGTGGGGTGACTGGTACACACAGACTTCCCCATGAGGTAGGAAGTGGGAACATTCCACTCCTCCTCAGAAAGGGGGGAGCTAACCTGGAATGGACTATTCCAGGCTAGAGCCACTTCCTAAGATCTGCTACACGCTGCTGCCATCTGCTGGTGTACATGAAAAAGTACAGCAATAATATAAAACAGACATAGAAAATACATATAAGGAAACAATGCAAAGCAAGATTACACAGGATAATAGTAAATATACACTTAACATCATGTAGCTGGGTGACAGTAGTTTTAATGACATACTTCAGGATGTTACACTGTTACTATGCAAATTAATCTGCAGGCAGCATGTAAGAGCAAGAGGAGATGAACCGACTGATATATAGATTTGTGGGAAAAGATTCAGAATAACTTGTTTCATTCATGCTTGTTCTGGGCTTTGACATAAAGGAGAGGGTTTTATCGGTGATTGACAGCTATCTCTGTATACAGTCATAGAGGGAAGGCTGTCTATCACTGATAGGACCGCTTCCTGGACTTCACAACCCAAAATGAGCACAGATATAAATGGATAAATTACAAGTTTTACTGAATCTCTTGCATAAAACTATATATCTCTCTGCTCAGCTCCTCCTGCTCTATAACATGCTGCTTTCAGGTCAGACACATCTTTAAAGTGACAGGTTCCCTTTAACATCCTCATCCCTACACAATACTAAACAAAAATAAAATGACAATTACATTTTAAAGAGAACCTGTTCTACAAAACAGAGGATCACAATTGACACCTTCAGTTATCACTAATATTGTGTTGATCAGGAACTACAATAAAAAAAAACTAAGCAGTGTACTCATAAACAGATGCAAACCAAATCTAGTGATGCAGCTAATAAAATCTGTCAGTCCACCTTAATACCGTCCATATGATATGGTTAGAATAATTACTACAAGTTTTTAGTTTTGTTTTTTAACTCAAATTGCTGACATTTTAAAATGGCTAATAAGTAGAGTTGAGCGAACACCTGGATGTTCGGGTTCGAGAAGTTCGGCCGAACTTCCCGGAAATGTTCGGGTTCGGGATCCGAACCCGATCAGAACTTCGTCCCGGTCCCGAACCCCATTGAAGTCAATGGGGACCCGAACTTTTCGGTACTAAAAAGGCTGTAAAACAGCCCAGGAAAGGGCTAGAGGGCTGCAAAAGGCAGCAACATGTAGGTAAACCCCCTGCAAACAAATGTGGATAGGGAAATGAATAAAAATAAAAATTAAATAAATAAAAATTAACCAAAATCAATTGGAGAGAGGTCCCATAGCAGAGAATCTGGCTTCACGTCACCCACCACTGGAACAGTCCATTCTCAGATATTTAGGCCCCGGCACCCAGGCAGAGGAGAGAGGTCCAGTAACAGACAATCTGGCTTCATGTCAGCAGAGAATCAGTCTTCATGTCATAGCAGAGAATCAGGCTTCACGTCACCCACCACTGTAACAGTCCATTTTCAAAAAATTTAGGCCAAACACCAAGGCAGAGGAGAGAGGTCCCGTAAAACAGACAATCTGGCTTCATGTCAGCAGAGAATCAGTCTTCATATCATAGCAGAGAATCAGGCTTCACGTCACTCACCACTGTAAGAGTCCATTTTCATAAATTTAGGCCCAGCACCCAGGCAGAGGAGAGAGGTCCCGTAACAGACAATCTGGCTTCATGTCAGCAGAGAATCAGTCTTCATGTCATAGCAGAGAATCAGGCTTCACGTCAGGCACCAGTGCAACAGTCCAATGGCATATATTTAGGCCCAGCACCCAGGCAGAGGAGAGAGGTCCCTTAACACAGAATCTGGCTTCATGTCAGCAGAGAATCAGTCTGCATGTCATAGCAGAGAATCAGGCTTCACGTCAGCCACCACTGCAACAGTCCATTTTCATAAATTTAGGCCCAGCACCCAGGCAGAGGAGAGAGGTCCCGTAACAGAGAATCTGGCTTCATGTCAGCAGAGAATCAGTCTGCATGTCATAGCAGAGAATCAGGCTTCACGTCAGCCACCACTGCAACAGTCCATTTTCATAAATTTAGGCCAAGCACCCAGGCAGAGGAGAGAGGTCCCGTAACAGACAATCTGGCTTCATGTCAGCAGAGAATCAGTCTTCATATCATAGCAGAGAATCAGGCTTCACGTCACCCACCACTGTAAGAGTCCATTTTCATAAATTTAGGCCCAGCACCCAGGCAGAGGAGAGAGGTCCCGTAACAGACAATCTGGCTTCATGTCAGCAGAGAATCAGTCTTGATATCATAGCAGAGAATCAGGCTTCACGTCAGCCACCAATGCAACAGTCCATTGTCAGATATTTAGGCCCAGCACCCAGGCAGAGGAGAGAGGTCCCGTAACAGACAATCAGGCTTCACGTCAGCCACCAGTGCAACAGTCCATTGGCATATATTTAGGCCCAGCACCCAGGCAGAGGAGAGAGGTCCCTTAACAGAGAATCTGGCTTCATGTCAGCAGAGAATCAGTCTGCATGTCAGAGCAGAGAATCAGGCTTCACGTCAGCCACCACTGCAACAGTCCATTTTCATAAATTTAGGCCCAGCACCCAGGCAGAGGAGAGAGGTCCCGTAAGAGACAATCTGGCTTCATGTCAGCAGAGAATCAGTCTTCATGTCATAGCAGAGAATCAGGCTTCACGTCAGCCACCACTGCAACAGTCCATTGTCATAAATTTAGGCCCAGCACCCAGGCAGAGGAGAGAGGTCCCGTAACAGACAATCTGGCTTCATGTCAGCAGAGAATCAGTCTTCATATCATAGCAGAGAATCAGGCTTCACGTCAGCCACCAATGCAACAGTCCATTGTCAGATATTTAGGCCCAGCACCCAGGCAGAGGAGAGAGGTCCCGTAACAGACAATCAGGCTTCACGTCAGCCACCAGTGCAACAGTCCATTGGCATATATTTAGGCCCAGCACCCAGGCAGAGGAGAGAGGTCCCTTAACAGAGAATCTGGCTTCATGTCAGCAGAGAATCAGTCTGCATGTCATAGCAGAGAATCAGGCTTCACGTCAGCCACCACTGTAAGAGTCCATTTTCATAAATTTAGGCCCAGCACCCAGGCAGAGGAGAGAGGTCCCGTAACAGACAATCTGGCTTCATGTCAGCAGAGAATTAGTCTGCATGTCATAGCAGAGAATCAGGCTTCACGTCACCCAACATTGGAACAGTCCATTGGCATATATTTAGGCCCCGGCACCCAGACAGAGGAGAGGTTCATTCAAATTTGGGTAGCCTCGCAATATAATGGTAAAATGAAAATAAAAATAGGATTGAATGAGAAAGTGCCCTGGAGTACAATAATATATGGTTAAGGGGAGGTAGTTAATGTCTAATCTGGACAAGGGACGGACAGGTCCTGTGGGATCCATGCCTGGTTCATTTTTATGAACGTCAGCTTGTCCACATTGGCTGTAGACAGGCGGCTGCGTTTGTCTGTAATGACACCCCCTGCCGTGCTGAATACACGTTCAGACAAAACGCTGGCCGCCGGGCAGGCCAGCACCTCCAAGGCATAAAAGGCTAGCTCTGGCCACGTGGACAATTTAGAGACCCAGTAGTTGAATGGGGCCGAACCATCAGTCAGTACGTGGAGGGGTGTGCACACGTACTGTTCCACCATGTTAGTGAAATGTTGCCTCCTGCTAACACGTTGCGTATCAGGTGGTGGTGCAGTTAGCTGTGGCGTGTTGACAAAACTTTTCCACATCTCTGCCATGCTAACCCTGCCCTCAGAGGAGCTGGCCGTGACACAGCTGCCTTGGCGACCTCTTGCTCCTCCTCTGCCTTGGCCTTGGGCTTCCACTTGTTCCCCTGTGACATTTGGGAATTCTCTCAGTAGCGCGTCTACCAACGTGCGCTTGTACTCGCGCATCTTCCTATCACGCTCCAGTGCAGGAAGTAAGGTGGGCACATTGTCTTTGTAGCGTGGATCCAGCAGGGGGGCAACCCAGTAGTCCGCACACGTTAAAATGTGGGCAACTCTGCTGTCGTTACGCAGGCACTGCAGCATGTAGTCGCTCATGTGTGCCAGGCTGCCCAGGGGTAAGGACAAGCTGTCCTCTGTGGGAGGCGTATTGTCATCGTCCTGCCTTTCCCCCCAGCCACGCACCAGTGATGGACCCGAGCTGCGTTGGGTGCCACCCCGCTGTGACCATGCTTCATCCTCATCCTCCTCCACCTCCTCCTCATCCTCGTCCTCCTCGTCCTCCAGTAGTGGGCCCTGGCTTGCCACATTTGTACCTGGCCTCTGCTGTTGCCAAAAACCTCCCTCTGAGTCACTTCGAAGAGACTGGCCTGAAAGTGCTAAAAATGACCCCTCTTCCTCCTCCTCCTCCTCCTCCTGGGCCACCTCCTCTTCCATCATCACCCTAAGTGTTTTCTCAAGGAGACATAGAAGTGGTATTGTAACGCTGATAACGGCGTCATCGCCACTGGCCATGTTGGTGGAGTACTCGAAACAGCGCAACAGGGCACACAGGTCTCGCATGGAGGCCCAGTCATTGGTGGTGAAGTGGTGCTGTTCTGTAGTGCGACTGACCCGTGCGTGCTGCAGCTGAAACTCCACTATGGCCTGCTGCTGCTCGCACAGTCTGTCCAGCATGTGCAAGGTGGAGTTCCACCTGGTGGGCACGTCACATATGAGGCGGTGAGCGGGAAGGCCGAAGTTACGCTGTAGCGCAGACAGGCGAGCAGCAGCAGGATGTGAACGCCGGAAGCGCGAACAGACGGCCCGCACTTTATGCAGCAGCTCTGACATGTCGGGGTAGTTGTGAATGAACTTCTGCACCACCAAATTCAGCACATGCGCCAAGCAAGGGATGTGCGTCAAACTGGCTAGTCCCAGAGCTGCAACGAGATTTCGCCCATTATCACACACCACCAGGCCGGGCTTGAGGCTCACCGGCAGCAACCACTCGTCGGTCTGTTGTTCTATACCCTGCCACAACTCCTGTGCGGGGGCCTGTCCCCCAAACATATGAGTTTCAGAATGGCCTGCTGACGTTTACCCCGGGCTGTGTTGAAGTTGGTGGTGAAGGTGTGTGGCTGACTAGATGAGCAGGTGGAAGAAGAGGAGGAGGAAGTCGAGTAGGAGGAGGTGGCAACAGGAGGCAAAGAATGTTGCCCTGCGATCCTTGGCGGCGGAAGGATGTGCGCCAAACAGCTCTCCGCCTGGGGCCCGGCTGCCACTACATTTACCCAGTGTGCAGTTAGGGAGATATAGCGTCCCTGGCCGTGCTTACTGGTCCACGTATCTGTGGTTAGGTGGACCTTGCCACAGATGGCGTTGCGCAGTGCACACTTGATTTTATCGGATACTTGGTTGTGCAGGGAAGGCACGGCTCTCTTGGAGAAGTAGTGCCGGCTGGGAACAACATACTGTGGGACAGCAAGCGACATGAGCTGTTTGAAGCTGTCTGTGTCCACCAGCCTAAATGACAGCATTTCATAGGCCAGTAGTTTAGAAATGCTGGCATTCAGGGCCAGGGATCGAGGGTGGCTAGGTGGGAATTTACGCTTTCTCTCAAATGTTTGTGAGATGGAGAGCTGAACGCTGCCGTGTGACATGGTTGAGACGCTTGGTGACGGAGGTGGTGGTGGTGTTGATGGTACATCCCCTGTTTGCTGGGCGGCAGGTGCCAACGTTCCTCCAGAGGCGGAGGAAGAGGCCGAGGCGGCAGCAGCAGAAGAGGTAGCAGGGGGAGCCTGAGTGACTTCCTTGGTTTTAAGGTGTTTACTCCACTTCAGTTCATGCTTTGCATGCAGGTGCCTGGTCATGCAGGTTGTGCTCAGGTTCAGAACGTTAATGCCTCGCTTCAGGCTCTGATGGCACAGCGTGCAAACCACTCGGGTCTTGTCGTCAGCACATTGTTTGAAGAAGTGCCATGCCAGGGAACTCCTTGAAGCTGCCTTTGGGGTGCTCGGTCCCAGATGGCGGCGGTCATTAGCAGGCGGAGTCTCTTGGCGGAGGGTGTTCTGCTTTTGCCCACTGCTCCCTCTTTTGCTACGCTGTTGGCTCGGTCTCACCACTGCCTCTTCCTCCGAACTGTGAAAGTCAGTGGCACGACCTTCATTCCATGTGGGGTCTAGGACCTCATCGTCCCCTGCATCGTCTTCCACCCAGTCTTGATCCCTGACCTCCTGTTCAGTCTGCAAACTGCAGAAAGACGCAGCAGTTGGCACCTGTGTTTCGTCATCATCAGAGACATGCTGAGGTGGTATTCCCATGTCCTCATCATCAGGAAACATAAGTGGTTGTGCGTCAGTGCATTCTATGTCTTTCACCGCTGGGGAAGGGCTAGGTGGATGCCCTTGGGAAACCCTGCCAGCGGAGTCTTCAAACAGCATAAGAGACTGCTGCATAACTTGAGGCTCAGACAGTTTCCCTGGTATGCATGGGGGTGATGTGACAGACTGATGGGGTTGGTTTTCAGGCGCCATCTGTGCGCTTTCTGCAGAAGACTGGGTGGGAGATAATGTGAACGTGCTGGATCCACTGTCGGCCACCCAATTGACTAATGCCTGCTCAGGCCTTACCATCCTTAGAACGGCATTGGGCCCCACCATATATCGCTGTAAATTCTGGCGGCTACTGGGACCTGAGGTAGTTGGTACACTAGGACGTGTGGATGTGGCAGAACGGCCACGTCCTCTCCCAGCACCAGAGGGTCCACTAACACCACCACGACCATGTCCACGTCCGCGTCCCTTACTAGATGTTTTCCTCATTGTTATCGTTCACCACAACAACAAAAATATTATTTGGCCCTATGTATTGTATTCAAATTCAGCTGAATATAAATTTGACGCCTAGTATTTAGGCGCTGGGTGACCGGTATGGATTTACTGACAGAATTAGACTTGGAAATGCACAGTAGCGTGTGTGTGAAGTTATTCTGAATGACCCTATGTGCACCTTGAATATTATATACCCTTTTAGGGATAGATTTCAAATAGCTCTGATATAGCAGAAACCACTAAATTATGAAATTGCTAAATTGGGAAATGTATTTCAACCCAGAACAAAAAATGTGCTTTGACGGACACTAAATAACTTGCCCAGCCAGAACAGTACAGCGGTAAAGACAGATTTAGCGGGATATAAATTTCAGGCCTAGTATTTAGGCGCTGGGTGACCGGTATGGATTTACTGACAGAATTAGACTTGGAAATGCACAGTAGCGTGTGTGTGAAGTTATTCTGAATGACCCTATGTGCACCTTGAATATTATATACCCTTTTAGGGATAGATTTCAAATAGCTCTGATATAGCAGAAACCACTAAATTATGAAATTGCTAAATTGGGAATTGTATTTCAACCCAGAACAAAAAATGTGCTTTGACGGACACTAAATAACTTGCCCAGCCAGAACATGAAGAGGGCACTGGCTATTTGTTCAGTCCCACTAACTCAACCATCATCTTACCCCCAACCCCACACCCTAACCCAGGAAATAAACACACCACACCACTGCTTGGATTTAATCGGCCACAGCAGCCGTTTATTGAATAAATACAAAATATATAACAATAAATTAACCAATGACGAGGGAGGTCCTAGAAGCCCCAATAACTCCATAAACGCTGGAACACCTGCGTCTCCATCTTGCCCCCAGCCGTTGAACCCAGCTCGGAGGCAGCAACTGATGGACGCGTAATTAGTTCCTATCAGCTCCTCAATGAGAGTCCAGCCCCTCCCGCGGGGCCCTCCCATCCTCAGGTACCACCATATTCCTCCACTTCAAGGACCTCCCCCGCCTCCAAGAACGCGCAGCTTGACCACCTCAACCCTGCGCGTCCCTCCACATACGCAAAGCAATTTCCACACCACTCTGGAGCCCCAGAGCCCACAAATCCGTACCCACCGCATTCAGGTGCACCCCATCTGCCCTCCAAAATGCACCCTCACCTTTCTCCAACACCTCATGCCGCACCACCACACCGCCATTCCTTGCCATAAACCGGCCCACCGCTCTGTTTACCTTAATCCGAGCCTTGTTAAGGCTCTCCACCGACCTCGCACCCCTCCACGCCTTCAGCGGCACAATGTCCGACCAAACCGTTATTATACCTGGAAACAACGCCCAGATCCTGAGCAAATCAAACTTGACGTCTCGAATCAACTCCCTAAAAGGACGCCTGCCCAAATCGTTCCCCCCCCACATGTAAAACTAACACATCCGGAGGCCGATCCAATCGCACAAAATGATGCACCTCCAGCAAAACTCCACCCCACAACATACCTCTCACACCTAACCACCTGACCGTAGCACACTCCGGACTAAAACCCAACTGACGCCCACTTGGCCTCACATCTGCTCTGACCGCACCCCAGAACACATAGGAGTGCCCCAGAATCCATACCAAAGCCGTCGCCGTCAAACCTGCGAACCCAAAAAAGAACAAATTAAAACCCACCTATCACCCACCGTACAACTACAATAATGCAGGCCTAACATATGATTTGAAACGCACCGACTCCCACCGCCCAATCTTCCTAATCACGTCCTCACTGGCGCCCCACCTTGCTGCCTCAGTCGCCGCGTCAATTCTGAACGAATGACCAGAATAATCTTTGACCGGCACACCCAAGAGCTCTAAACATTTCTTAAAGACCGCCAAAAACTGAAACCTAGACAAAAAGGAGCCATCCTCATGCCTAAGAAAAGGAAACTCATTACGTTGTAACCCCGCCCCATAAGAACCTGCACACCGCACCGGACACATACTACAACCTGGTACCGTGAACAACGTAAACCGCCGACCCCTGCCCTCCTGATCAGTCTTTGACCTCCAAATCCGGACATATAACCTATCCCCTGCCAACTCAACATCTTCACTTCTGAGTCCCCCCGCTCTACTCACACTATCACACACCAACTCCACCAAGCGAAAAGCACCGAAAAACGCCAAAGCAAATGCCGCCCTGAACAGCACTAACTCCCATCCGGAACTGCAAACCCCACTCAACTTATCGCCCATTTGCACCAACAACTCAAAGGACACCGGCCTCCGACAATCCGGCACCTTACCTGAACCCCTACGCCACCCTTTCAACACTTGCCTAACCAAAAAACCCTTAGTCCAATCAGGCAACCCCCGCAACTTAAGACCAAACGCAACCCCCGCAATAAAATGATTCACCTTCGACACCGACCACCCCTCGCCCTTCAACTGTCCTAACAACATCAGCAACCTCACATCCTCATCACCCACCCCAGCACCCCAGGCTCCGTTCCAAGTTTCCCAGGTCGCCCACGCCTTACCATACTCCCTCCAAGTACCCGGGCTCAACGAATCCCTCAGCATCCCCATCACCGCTCCTTGAGGATCCCCCACAGCCACGGCGGACACTCCAGACCCTCCAGCTCTGCTTCTGGCGCAAGAAGCCGAAACCGCTCCCACTGTAGACGAGAAAAAGAATCCGCCACTGAATTAGACACTCCAGCCACATGTTCCGCCACCAACCACATGTTAATCGACAAACAACGTAGTACCAAAAACTGTAACAGCCTAACCACCGGCGGAGAAGATGCGGACAAACTGTTGATAGCCTGAACCACCCCCAAATTGTCACAATGAAACCGCACCTTCCTGTTTTCAAATTTCTCCTCTCACAACACAACCGCCATTACAATGGGAAAAAGCTCCAACAACGCCATGTTCCTCACCCAACCCCGACTTACCCACGAATCCGGCCATACTCCCGCACACCATTGACCCTGGCAATAAGCCCCAAAACCCACTCCCCCCGACGCATCGGTATACAACTCGAACTCCACACTATCACACAACTCCGCCATCATTAAAGACCTGCCATTATAACGACCCAAAAATTCCGCCCACACCTTTAAATCCCCTTTTAACTCTTTGCTTAACCTGATAAAATGATACGGTGCTGCCACCCCCGCCGTAGCCGCAGCCAACCGTCTACAAAAAATTCTCCCCATTGGCATAATTTGACAAGCAAAATTTAATTTACCCAGCAAGGACTGCAACTCTCTCAACCTAATCTTCTCCTTGTCCAAGGCCCTGCCAATCTCCAAACGCAAATCCACCAACTTATCCTGCGGAAGCCTGCACTCCATCCGCTCAGTATCTATAACAATCCCCAAAAAACACAACTCTGTCACCGGCCCCAACGTCTTTTCCCGCGCCAATGGTACCCCAAAACGCGCAAAAACAGACTGCACCGTGTGCAGCAACAACGAGCACACCCGTGAATTCGCCAGCCCTAAACACAAAAAATCATCTAAATAATGGGTAACGGAGGAACAACCTGAAACTTCCACCACTACCCATTCCAAAAAAGAACTAAAGGTCTCAAAGTATGCACACGACAGAGAGCACCCCATTGGCAAACACCTATCCACAAAGTATTCCCCCTCCCAAAAACACCCCAACAACCCCATGCTCTCCACGTGAACCGGAAGCAACCGAAAAGCCGCCTCCACATCCACCTTAGCCATCAACGTCCCCTGCCCCAACCGCCTCACCCATCTCACAGCCGCATCAAATGAGGTATACACCACCAAACAAAGTTCAGGGTCTATACCATCATTGACCGACGCCCCCTTTGGGTAAGACAAATGATGAATGAGCCGAAACTTGTTCGGCTCCTTTTTTGGCACCACACCTAACGGGGACACCCTCAATCCCCGCACTGGCGGCACCTTGAATGGGCCCGCCATCCGCCCCAACTCCACCTCCTTTTTCAACTTTTCCGCCACAACATCCGCATGAACAAGCGCGGACCTAAGATTCTTCAGAACCGTAGGCCCCGCCGTAGCCACTGATGGAATACGAAAGCCAAACCTAAAACCATCCCCCAACAACCCGGCCGCAACCCGATCCGGGTATCTATCGAGGAACACGTGCATCTCTTCCATCCGCACCGGCGCCCGTCCCTTTTCCAGCCCCATCACCCCCCCTATTCCTTCCCCCTTTGAAGCAACGGTTAGCTCCATGTGCTCCCCCACACCCTGTGCACTCATGCTTAAATTTGCACTTGGCACCAAATCTGCAATTTCCTTCATTAAAAAGGAAGCACAGCCCTTTTGCCGCCGCCGCCGCCAACGCACCAGGGGATGACCCCCCGGACTCCCCCCGAAAGGACTGCCCAGCCCTAGGAGGCGCCGTCACCCTCAACCACAACCCAATATCCTTATGATCCCACCTGATATCAGGCCTCACCGCCTTACGCTGCCGGAACTGCTCGTCATAACGGAGCCAGCCCACACCCCCATACACCCTATAAGCCTCCCCAATAGCGTCTTGGTAGCAAAACAGCGCCGAACAGCATTCCGGCGCCCGTTCCCCAATGACACTCGCTAATATGGCAAACGCCTGTAGCCAATTAGCAAACGTACGCGGAATTAATCTATGCCGACGCTTATCCTCATCCTCCTTCTTTCCCTCATCCTTCTTGCCCCTATCCAAATTGAACCTTTCCAATGGGAGCAGCGAAAATATCTCCACATATTCTCCCTTCCAAATCTTTTCCCTCACCTCCTGCTTTAAATGATCCCCCAGCGGCCCCTCAAAGCACACATACACCTCACCCCGGGCCCTATCATCCAACCTCTGCACTTCCTCCTCCCCCCCCGCTTGCGTCTCCACCGACACCGACCCCGCCGTAACCACCTGCGACCCTGCCCCTAACCCCGGCACCACTCCCCACCCCGGCAACGGAGACCCAGCACCCGCACCCATACCCGACAACCAACCCGCCAGTCCCCCCAAAAACTGACCCAAACCCTTACCAAACTCACCCATGGTCCCACCCCCCCCCACTCGGGAAACCCTGCGCCAAAACAGATCCCCAACCAATCTCACCAGGCACCACGGGCGCTGTGACTCCCACTGCCGTAGATCCTGACTCCCGCCGTACAGACACTTCGCCGTCTAAGCTCCCGGATGTCGACGGCTGCTCTTCCTGGAGCCTCTGCACCACGATACCGCAGCACCCGCCACCGCAAAGGAATCCTCCTCCACACTGCTGGAATCTTCTCTGGGCCTGCCCTGATATTCTTCTCCCACCAGAGCAGCCCGAGGAACCTGGATACTGTCTGAACGCCGAGTGGACCGCCCGCATGGGGAGGGACTGGGCCGGTCCACCGTGCCTGGTCCTGCATCCAAGTCCACTGCAGCAGGGAACGGGGGAAGGGGCGTCCCGCTCCTCACAGGGCCCCGCCGAGAATCGGGATTCCTCCCACGGCGAGAGCGGCTCGCAGAAGGCTGAGCGGCCGCTCTCCGCCGCCGAGGGTCCACAGGGGGGCTCCCTATTCGGCGCCAGGCCCGGGGGGTGATTTCAGGGCTTAGGCGCGCCGGCGGTATACTCCGCCGCGGCCGGGCAGCCCTAGCAATGGGGGTAGCCACCGGAGCAGGCGACACAATGCAGGCGCCCACCTGTTCCTGCAGCCAGCCAGGCCCCCTCACCTCCGCCTCACGCCGCAACCTCTCTAACAACTCCTCCACAGACATTCCTGGCGCCGACATCTTAAGGCACGTCCTGCACGTTTCGCTCCCCTGGCCGCACTGTCCCGACTAACGCCTTCTTCCTCCGTCCCCGCTCTGGCCACGCCCCCCGCCGCCCTGGCAACTCGCGCCTCTACTCCTATCCCGCCCCCACCACCAACTAACCCTTTCCCCACCTGTCCTTCACCGCCAGGCCTCTTCATGCGCGTCCTCCCCCACCGCTGCGCTCCAGTCCGGCCTGACTGTACAGCGGTAAAGACAGATTTAGCGGGATATAAATTTGAGGCCTAGTATTTAGGCGCTGGGTGACCGGTATGGATTTACTGACAGAATTAGACTGGGATATGGCCAAAAAATAACCACACTATTGCTGGTTAAATGCACTTGGTGTGACAGCTTGACCAACCACACTACTGAGGGTTAAATGCACTTGGTGACAGGTGCAGCTTGCCCCTGATGTAGTATATGGCCAAAAAATGAACAGACTATTGCTGGTTAAATGCACTTGGTGTGACAGCTTGACCAACCACACTACTGAGGGTTAAATGCACTTGGTGACGGGCGCAGCTTGCCCCTGATGTAGTATATGGCCAAAAAATGAACAGACTATTGCTGGTTAAATGCACTTGGTGTGACAGCTTGACCAACCACACTACTGAGGGTTAAATGCACTTGGTGACGGGCGCAGCTTGCCCCTGATGTAGTATATGGCCAAAAAATAAACAGACTATTGCTGGTTAAATGCACTTGGTGTGACAGCTTCACCCTGATGTAGGCTTTAGCCAAAAAACAACCACACCATTGAGGGTTAAATGCACTTGGTGACAGGCGCAGCTTGCCCCTGATGTAGTATATGGCCAAAAAATAAACAGACTATTGCTGGTTAAATGCACTTGGTGTGACAGCTTCACCCTGATGTAGGCTTTAGCCAAAAAACAACCACACCATTGAGGGTTAAATGCACTTGGTCGCAGCTTGTGCTGGCGCACCACAAGACACAAAATGGCCGCCGATCACCCCAGAAAAAAGTGACTGACAAACGGTCTGGGCAGCCTAAAAACAGTGAGCAATTGAATTTCAGCAGCTCAATGATGCACAGCTGCAGATCGATCGATTAATCAAGTCCTTTGGAGGAGTTAATCTGCCTAATCTCGCCCTACTGTCGCAGCCGCAACCTCTCCCTACGCTAATCAGAGCAGAGTGACGGGCGGCGCTATGTGACTCCAGCTTAAATAGAGGCTGGGTCACATGATGCTCTGGCCAATCACAGCCATGCCAATAGTAGGCATGGCTGTGACGGCCTCTTGGGGCAAGTAGTATGACGCTTGTTGATTGGCTGCTTTGCAGCCTTTCAAAAAGCGCCAAGAAAGCGTCACAAAAGCGCCAAGAAAGCGACGAACACCGAACTTTAGTGTCCCACTAGGTAGGGGTGGGCACTACACAAGGGTCAAATGGTGTGCGCGTTACTCCTACTCACAAGGAACAGAAATTTCATATTTAATTCTGCATTTAATGTATGTTCTAATGTGTTTTTACATGCAATGTACCCCTGTATGATGTAACAGCAGGCCTAGTTGGGTGTAGTTAGACATCCCAGACACTAGAGGGAGATAGGGAGCCCCTAGTATAAATGTCCAGGCCCAGACAGGGAGAGTGGGTGCAGAGTCAGGAGTCTGAGAAGACAGAGGTTAAAAAGCCTGCTCCTGACATGCAGCTGGATAGCCCTGGCTGCTAGTGATGTCCAGGAGGCTAGTGAGAAGCTCCAGCCTGCCTGAGAACAAGAGAGCCTTAGTCAGCTCAGTAGAGACACCCCAGTTGCAGGACCCAACCTCGTGGGAGAAACCCACAGTTATCCACCTTACAGGGGAAGGCGATCCAGGGTAAGCTACGTAACCCTGATGGGCAGATTACACTAGAAAGTGCAGCAAGAATCTAATACCTGAGGAAGAAAGTAACCAAGGATTTAAGCCACTCTTTTAGGCATCCGGGCCTTGGGAGATAAAGCCAGAGCAGGAGTTCTAGAAAGGACAGTGTACATTGATTCTGAGGAAAGGTACAACCTGCTGCTGAGTGCTTGTGAATTTACCCTCTGCGTATCTTGCGTGACTATTACCTGCCATTGTGTGAATAAGCCTACCTGTGGAACTGTGATACAAAGACTGTACTACACCTGCTGTACAAAGTTGGATTGTTCAGTAAAGTTACGTTTGGTTCACTATATACTTGTGTACCTCCATCATTCCAACCACCAACCGGCGTGCCACCGTCCAAAGGCACTGGCGTCACGAATACCACAGGGATCTTGCCCCAGGCACACAAAATACCTGTAACATCCAGGGCACCTCATCCACCATCAGGCCTGGTCCCTATCTACAGAGCGTGCCCCAGAGGAACCGTGTCTACCTCTCCTTCACTGCCACGCGCCTGCCCAGGGTCCTTCAAATATAGTGAGTACCCTCGATTGCCCATAACCGTGACCTCACTTCGTCATACCCTGCAGGTCTGGCGTGTTGCAGAACCCGAACCCGAACCCCAAAATTCGGTACGAACCCGAACTATACAGTTCGAGTTCGCTCATCCCTACTAATAAGTCACATTTTGCTGACTGCTCCACCATCCTTAAGGCTGCTGAGTGCTGGGGTGTCTGGAATTCAGTCTTTTCTGTTCTTTTTCCTTCTTCATCTAAAGAACAAAAAAAATACTCATATCACAAAACAAGCTTGGACTCGATAAGAACGATCAGATCTGATTAGGCTGGGGAAAATGTAAAACTGCCATTTGTGAGCCTAATCATTACTGTAAGGGCTCGCGCACACAAACGTGTGCCAGCCGGTCTGTGCATTGTTTGTGGTCCCCAATGTACAGGCAACATCTGTGCGGTTTCCGCAGATGGATGCAGACCTATCCAACTTGATTGGGTCAGCGATCCATCCGAACCACCCAAAAAAAATAATAACATTTATATTTTTTTTTTGCGGTGCAGAGGCACAGAGAGAAACCCCAAGGAAGCACTCCACGTTTTTCTGTGCCTCTGTTCCGCACCTTACGGATAGCGGACTCATTCAAGTGAATGGGTCCGCATCCGTGATACGGTGCACAAATGGTCGAGGCCCCTATATTGTGGACCCGCTGTTTGAAGCCCGCAAAGCCCGCCCGGCCAGCACACGTGTGCATGAGCCCTAAAATTGTAATGCTACTATACAAGTGGCTCATCACACCAAGCATAGGCTTCAACTGAGGGACAGCAGGGCTGCGTGTAATAGTTGGTCTTGTAGAGCTCTGTGACGATAGTCAAAGCTGAACTTAAGGCTACCTGCACACGTTTCCTGTTTTTTCCATGCAGATTCTCATGCGGAAAAAAACGCAGTGTAATACAGTACCAACAAAGTGTATGAGATTAGACAAAGCTCATGTACACTTTGCTGTTTCCTTTTGTGTGGAAATTTACATGGTGCGTATTTATAAGTCTGCAGCATGTCTGTTCTTTGTGAGGATTTCACCCTTTTCAATTCAAGGGCGAGATCTGCAGCAAATCGGCAACAAAAGTGGCAAATAACGTGGTTTTTGGAGTGGACATTTTGTGCGGAATTTCTGCAAAACAGCCTGCACCCGTGTGCAGGTAACCTTAGGGAGCGGCCACGCGGTCAGGTTCCCTGGTGCAGCAGTGGATCATAAATGGAAAGTATTAAGGACAGATATGACTGGAATTCACTCCTGGTTTTGGCTTCCAAAACCGCATCAGGTAACCTGAAAGTGTGGCCGTACCCTTAAACCTGTATTACACTGACAGATTTTCTGCCAGATGATCGCTAACGAGCATTCGTAGTAACGCTTGTGTTTTTTTGTGCATTTTCTGGGCTTCTTTTGGGGGCAGATTTGCTTCAAAAACCTCAAGCGGAAAATTCAGCTTTGTAATGAAGTGAACACCCATTGGGTATAAAAAGCAGCAAAAACATTTCACTCTGGAAAAAAAAAATCTGTGTATTCTATGCAGATTTTTTTTTTTTAAGTCATGTTTTTTAAAATCAGTCGTGTGAAACGGCCCTCATAGTGTACTGGTCGCTTGTGTGGTCGTAATGGGCCTGCCACATAATGCTTGTTATAAAGGGGATAATCCCACACCAGAGGCGGAGACGGAGCCAATCAGAAGCGCACCATCTGTCAATTGTGAGCAATTGGCTGTGCGGCAGGGGAGGGAGAGGTGTGTCCCTTTCCCTTCCTCTGATAGGCTGCAGGCACTAGGCCGGCAGCCTATCAGAGGCCGGTGCAGGCGGCGCGATGACGTCATCGCGCCGCCTGAGCCCTGAGCCGTAAACAGCACGGGACACAGGCCGGAAGAGGCCTGCATCGCATCGCTGCCAAGGAGGTAAGTATAAGTGTTTTTTTCTTTTTTTTTCTTTTTGTACAATACTGGCGGCTAGTGGCACATGATAGGGGGGGGGGGGCCCTATGGCTAGTGGCACATGATAGGGGGGGCCCTATGGCTAGTGGCACATGATAGGGGGGGCCGCCTATGGCTACTGGCACATGTTGATGGGGGGCTCAGGCTACTGGCACATGATTGGGGTCATCTATGAGGGCACATTTTACTGGCACAATATTGGGGGACATCTATGGGGCACTTCTTACTGGCACATTATTTGTGGCACTATAGGGGCATCTACTGAGGCCACAAAGAATGGTTATTTTATATGGGGGCTCTCTATAGGGGCATTTTATACTGGGACACATTGTGGTTTGTACTATGGGGAAGGGGGGAGAGGACTACCATGGGGTCATCAACAGGGGCACTGAGAAGGGGTATTTTATGCTTACAAATTATGGGGGACACTGAGGGCATCTACTGGCGCACTATATATCGGGCAGTTTATACTGGTACATTATGGGGGGCACTAGGGGGGAGAGGAGCACTATGGGGGCATTTACTGGGGTCACTATATAGGGGTATTTTATACTGGCACATTATGGAGGCACTATGGGGACATTAGCTCAACTGGGGGCATTACAAGGGGGTATTTTTTGCACTGTCACATCATTAGGAGAATTATTTCTACTGGGGGGGAATTATGGTGGGCTTTATTACTCCCACATGGTATGACCCCCTAGTACAGCACCAGCCTCTCCCTGCTCTGCTATTCCTCTGCCCCTTCTCCTAATCCTTATTATGAAATCTTTCTCATTAGGATAAAACACAACATCAGCTCAGCCGAGCCCCCGGCCAAAGTGTTGAAGTGGTGTCCGAGATCCCCAAGGGCCAAGCCAAGTAATTGTAAATTTTCATGTGAAATATGTTTATGTTATACACATATAGCCTACACTGTGCCCCAAAATATGCAGTTTCTTCTGTAAAAGTCATCTAGTGTCATGGGGGGCCCCTTATTGTTTTTCGCCCCAGGGCCCCATTTCACCTAGAACCGGTTTATTCTTCTATTTTTGTGGGTCCATGGTTGTTTTGCCACATCGGTGGCTTTTACTTTCAGTGGACTGAATATTCATGTTTTTTTTTCTCTTCACCCAAACAGGCTAATTAATTTGCTATGTTTCATTTCCTAATGTCTTTTATACTGTTATATAATCAACTAAATCAAATAGTAAGCAGTATGCTCCCCCTTGTGGCAGTCTAAGTAGCAGGCTTGTTGTGTTTTAGATCCATGTCGGTAATTTGGAGCTCTGTATCAAAAAATTGAAGCTCCAAGCAACATAATGATAGATTAACCCCTTAAGAACCCTGCCATTTTTCACCTTAAGGACCAGGCCATTTTTAGCAAATCTGACATGTCACTTTATGTGGTGATAACTTTAAAACACTTTTACTTATCCAGGCCATTCTGAGATTGTTTTCTCGTCACATATTGTACTTCATGACACTGGTAAAATGGAGTCAAATAATTTAATTTTTAATGATAAAAAAAATGCCAAATTTACCCCAAAAATTTCAATTTTCCTACTATTATAATAGATAGTAATACCTTAAAAAATAGTAATAACTTTACATTCCCCATATGTCTACTTCATGTTTGAATCATTTTGAAAATGATTTTTTTTTGGGGGGGGGGGGGGGGGACATTAGACCAGCTCAGTTATGAAGTCACTTTCCGGGGCTTACATATTAGAAACCACCCATAAATCACCCCATTTTAGAAACTACACCCCTCAAGCTATTCAAAACGTATTTTACATACTTTGTTAACCCTTTAGGTGCCCCATGCGAATTAAATTAAAATAGGAATGAATGAATGAAATTATTTCTTCAACACATTAAGGGGTAACAGCCAAACAAAACTCAAAATCTATTACCCGGAATCTGGAGCTTACAGAAACACCCCATGTGTGCTCGAAAACTGAAGTATGGGCGCACAGCAGGCTTCAGTGTGGAAGGAGCACCATATGGCTTTTGGAAAGCGGATTTAGCTGGGGAAACCCCCAAAAAGTGACGTCATTCTGGAAACTACACCCCTCAAGAAATATTTTAACCACCTCCCAACCGCTGTACGCGTATATGCGTCCGGGAGGTGGTTGCTTTATTCCTCCTGGACGCATATACGCGTCTTCTCGCGAGACGCGAGATTTCCTGTGAACGCGCGCACAGGCGCGCTCACAGGAACGGAAGGTAAGCGAGTGGATCTCCAGCCTGCCAGCGGCGATCGCTCGCTGGCAGGCTGGAGATCCGAATTTTTTAACCCCTAACAGGTATATTAGACGCTGTTTTCATAACAGCGTCTAATATACCTCCTACCTGGTCCTCTGGTGGTCCCTTTTGTTAGGATCGACCACCAGAGGACTCAGGTAGGTCAGTACAGTCCCACCAAACACCACACTACACTACACTACACCCCCCCCCCCCGTCACTTATTAACCCCTTATAAACCCATGATCACCCATGATTACCCCATATAAACTCCCTGATCACCCCCCTGTCATTGATCACCGCCCTGTCATTGATCACCCCCCTGTCAGGCTCCGTTCAGACGTCCGTATGATTTTTACGGATCCACGGATACATGGATCGGATCCGCAAAAAGCATACGGACGTCTGAATGGAGCCTTACAGGGGGGTGATCAATGACAGGCGGGTGATCACCCATATACACTCCCTGATCACCCCCTGTCATTGATCACCCCCTGTCATTGATCACCCCCCTGTAAGGCTCCATTCAGACGTCCGCATGATTTTTACGGATCCGATCCATGTATCCATGGATCCGTAAAAATCATGCGGACGTCTGAATGGAGCCTTACAGGGGGGGTGATCAGTGACAGGGGGGTGATCACCCTGATCACCCCCTGTCATTGATAACCCCCCTGTAAGGCTCCATTCAGACGTCCGCATGCGTTTTGTGGATCCGATCCATGTATCCATGGATCCGCAAAAAGCATACGGACGTCTGAATGGAGCCTTACAGGGGGGTGATCAATGACAGGCGGGTGATCACCCATATACACTCCCTGATCACCCCCTGTCATTGATCACCCCCCTGTCATTGATCACCCCCCTGTAAGGCTCCATTCAGACGTCCGCATGATTTTTACGGATCCGATCCATGTATCCATGGATCCGTAAAAATCATGCGGACGTCTGAATGGAGCCTTACAGGGGGGGTGATCAGTGACAGGGGGGTGATCACCCTGATCACCCCCTGTCATTGATAACCCCCCTGTAAGGCTCCATTCAGACATCCGCATGCGTTTTGTGGATCCGATCCATGTATCCATGGATCCGTAAAAAATCATGCGGATGTCTGAATGGAGCCTTACAGGGGGGGTGATCAGTGACAGGGGGGTGATCACCCTGATCACCCCCTGTCATTGATAACCCCCCTGTCAGGCTCCATTCAGACGTCCGCATGCGTTTTGTGGATCCGATCCATGTATCCATGGATCCGTAAAAAATCATGCGGATGTCTGAATGGAGCCTTACAGGGGGGGTGATCAGTGACAGGGGGGTGATCACCCTGATTACCCTGATCACCCCCTGTCATTGATAACCCCCCTGTAAGGCTCCATTCAGACGTCCGCATGCGTTCTGTGGATCCGATCCATGTATCCATGGATCCGTAAAAAATCATGCGGACGTCTGAATGGAGCCTTACAGGCGGGGTGATCAATGACAGTGGGGTGATCAGGGAGTCTATATGGGTGATCACCCCCCTGTCATTGATCACCCCCCTGTCATTGATCACCCCCCCCCCCCCCTGGTAAGGCTCCATTCAGACATTTTTTTTGGCACAAGTTAGCGGAAATTTTTTGTTTGTTTTTGTTTTTTCTTACAAAGTCTCATATTCCACTAACTTGTGTCAAAAAATAAAATCTCACATGAACTCACCATACCCCTCACGGAATCCAAATGCGTAAACATTTTTAGACATTTATATTCCAGACTTCTTCTCACGCTTTAGGGCCCCTAAAAAGCCAGGGCAGTATAAATACCCCACATGTGACCCCATTTCGGAAAGAAGACACCCCAAGGTATTCCGTGAGGGGCATATTGAGTCCATGAAAGATTGAAATTTTTGTCCTAAGTTAGCGGAAAGTGAGACTTTGTGAGAAAAAAACAAAAAAAATCAATATCCGCTAACTTATGCAAAAAAAAAAAAAATTCTAGGAACTCGCCATGCCCCTCATTGAATACCTTAGGGTGTCTTCTTTCCAAAGTGGGGTCACATGTGGGGTATTTATACTGCCCTGGCTTTTTAGGGGCCCGAAAGTGTGAGAAGAAGTCTGGGATCCAAATGTGTAAAAATGCCCTCCTAAAAGGAATTTGGGCCCCTTTGCGCATCTAGGCTGCAAAAAAGTGTCACACATGTGGTATCGCCGTACTCAGGAGAAGTTGGGGAATGTGTTTTGGGGTGTCATTTTACATATACCCATGCTGGGTGAGAAAAATATCTTGGTCAAATGCCAACTTTGTATAAAAAAATGGGAAAAGTTGTCTTTTGCCAAGATATTTCTCTCACCCAGCATGGGTATATGTAAAATGACCCCCCAAAACACATTGCCCAACTTCTCCTGAGTACGGCGATACCACATGTGTGACACTTTTTTGCAGCCAAGGTGGGCAAAGGGGCACCTTTCGGATTTCGCAGGCCATTTTTTACACATTTTGATTGCAAGGTACTTCTTACACATTTGGGCCCCTAAATTGCCAGGGCAGTATAACTACGCCACAAGTGACCCCATTTTGGAAAGAAGACACCCCAAGGTATTCCGTGGGGGCATGGCGAGTTCCTAGAATTTTTTATTTTTTGTCACAATTTAGCGGAAAATGATGATTTTTCTTTTTTTTTCTTTTTTCCTTACAAAGTCTCATATTCCACTAACTTGCGACAAAAAATAAAAAATTCTAGGAACTCGCCATGCCCCTCACGGAATACCTTGGGGTGTCTTCTTTCCAAAATGGGGTCACTTGTGGGGTAGTTATACTGCCCTGGCAATTTAGGGGCCCAAATGTGTGAGAAGAACTTTGCAATCAAAATGTGTAAAAAATGCCCTGCAAAATCCGAAAGGTGCACTTTGGAATATGTGCCCCTTTGCCCACCTTGGCAGCAAAAGAGTGTGACACATCTGGTATCGCCAGTACTCAGGAGAAGTTGGGCAATGTGTTTTGGGGTGTCATTTTACATATACCCATGCTGGGTGAGAAAAATATCTTGGTCAAATGCCAACTTTGTATAAAAAAATGGGAAAAGTTGTCTTTTGCCAAGATATTTCTCTCACCCAGCATGGGTATATGTAAAATGACACCCCAAAACACATTCCCCAACTTCTCCTGAGTACGGCGATACCAGATGTGTGACACTTTTTTGATGCCAAGGTGGGCAAAGGGGCACATATTCCAAAGTGCACCTTTCGAATTTCACCGGTCATTTTTTACACATTTTGATTGCAAGGTACTTCTCACACATATGGGCCCCTAAATTGCCAGGGCAGTATAACTACGCCACAAGTGACCCCATTTTGGAAAGAAGACACCCCAAGGTATTCCGTGAGGGGCATGGCGAGTTCCTAGAATTTTTTATTTTTTGTCACAAGTTAGCGGAAAATGATGATTTATTTTTTCTTTCTCTTTTTTCCTTACAATCATCATTTTCCGCTAACTTGTGACAAAAAATAAAAAATTCTAGGAACTCGCCATGCCCCTCACGGAATACCTTGGGGTGTCTTCTTTCCAAAATGGGGTCACTTGTGGTGTAGTTATACTGCCCTGGCAATTTAGGGGCCCAAATGTGTGAGAAGTACCTTGCAATCAAAATGTGTAAAAAATGGCCTGCAAAATCTGAAAGGTGCACTTTGGAATATGTGCCCCTTTGCCCACCTTGGCTGCAAAAAAGTGTCACACATGTGGTATCGCCGTACTCAGGAGAAGTTGGGGAATGTGTTTTGGGGTGTCATTTTACATATACCCATGCTGGGTGAGAGAAATATCTTGGCAAAAGACAACTTTTCCCATTTTTTTATACAAAGTTGGCATTTGACCAAGATATTTTTCTCACCCAGCATGGGTATATGTAAAATGACACCCCAAAACACATTCCCCAACTTCTCCTGAGTACGGCGATACCAGATGTGTCACACTTTTTTGCTGCCAAGGTGGGCAAAGGGGCGCATATTCCAAAGTGCACCTTTTGGATTTCACCGGTCATTTTTTACACATTTTGATTGCAAAGTTCTTCTCACACATTTGGGCCCCTAAATTGCCAGGGCAGTATAACTACCCCACAAGTGACCCCATTTTGGAAAGAAGACACCCCAAGGTATTCTGTGAGGGGCATGGTGAGTTCCTAGAATTTTTTATTTTTTGTCGCAAGTTAGTGGAATATGAGACTTTGTAAGAAAAAATAAAAAAAAATAAAATCATCATCATTTTCCGCTAACTTGTGACAAAAAATAAAAAGTTCTATGAACTCACTATGCCCATCAGCGAATACCTTAGGGTGTCTACTTTCCGAAATGGGGTCATTTGTGGGGTTTTTCTACTGTTTGGGCATTGTAGAACCTCAGGAAACATGACAGGTGCTCAGAAAGTCAGAGCTGTTTCAAAAAGCGGAAATTCACATTTTTGTACCATAGTTTGTAAATGCTATAACTTTTACCCAAACAATTTTTTTTGTTTTGCCCAAACATTTTTTTTTTATCAAAGACATGTAGAACAATAAATTTGGCGAAAAATTTATATATGGATGTCGTTTTTTTTTTGCAAAATTTTACAGCTGAAAGTGAAAAATGTCATTTTTTTGCAAAAAAATCGTTACATTTTGATTAATAACAAAAAAAGTAAAAATGCCAGCAGCAATGAAATACCACCAAATGAAAGCTCTATTAGTGAGAAGAAAAGGAGGTAAAATTCATTTGGGTGGTAAGTTGCATGACCGAGCGATAAACGGTGAAAGTAGTGTAGTGCAGAAGTGTAAAAAGTGCTCTGGTCATGAAGGGGGTTTCACCTAGCGGGGCTGAAGTGGTTAAGGTGTGTAGTGAGCACTTTGACTCATCAGGCGTGTCACAGAATAAGGAAACGCTTGGCTGTGAAAATGAAAAATTAAAAAATGTTCCCCAAAAAAGTTGCTTTACATCCACATTTTTCACTTTCACAAGGGGTAACAGGACAAAATGCACCCCACATTTTGTTACCCATTTCCCCCCAAATACGCCACCAATATGTGCTCCAAAAATGATGTATGGGTGCATGGCAGGGTCCAAAATGGAAGTAGCACCGTAGGGCTTTTTGAGGACAGATTTTGCAGGATTTGCTTTTGGGAGCAATGTCGCATATAAAGACACCCTGAGGTTCCCCTAGAGTGGAAATCCCAAAAAAGCGACCCCAGTCTGGTAACTAAACCCCTCAAGGAATATTTCAAGATGTGTAGAGATAACTTTTTCCTCAAAGGTAAATCATGGAATTGGCTGTGAAAATGAAAAATTAAATTTTTTTTCCCAGAAAAATGGACTTTAGGCCCAAATTTTTCACTTTCAAGGGGGAACTGGAGAAAATGTACGCCTAAATGTATTGCCCATTTTCTTCTGATTACAGCAATACCCCATATGTGCTTGCATACTGCTCTATGGGCATACCACATGGGTCAGAAGGAAAGGAGCACCAAATGGCTTCTGGAAGGCAAATTTCACCAGAATAATTCACAGGTTCCATCTTACAATTGAACACACCCTGAGGTAACCCTATAGTGGAAATCCCCAAAATGTGACCACATTCTGGAAACTACACTCCTCAAGGAATATTTCAAGGTGTGTAGTGAGCATACTGACCCATCTGGCGTTTCACAGAATTAGGAAACCCTTGGCTGTGAAAATAAAAAATTAAATTTTTTTCCAGAAAAAGTTTCTTTACACCCACATTTTTTTAAATTTAAGAGGTAACAGGACAAAATACACCCCACATTTTGTTTACCATTTCCCCCCGAATATGGCAACACCCCATATCTGCTAAAAAAACATTGTAAGTAGTGGAAAGGTGTCTCACAGAATACTAGAGAGAAGATTTCAAAGCACACATTTGTAAAAATACTAGCAGAACCCAATTTTTTACTTTCACAAGGGGTTAAAGGAGAAAATGCACCACAGTATATGTTCCCCATTTTCTCCCCATTTTGCCAACACCCCATATGTGCTCATAGCCTGCTGTATTGGTGCACAGAAGGCCTCTACAGGCAAAGTGCAAAATATGTTTTTTGCAGGCGTGAATTGGCAGACATGAATTTTAGCTGCCATGTCGCATTAAAAAAAATTCCTGAGGTCCCCGGAAATTAAAAACCGAAAGAGGTGACCCCTTTTCGGAAACGGCACCCCCGTACGAACATTTTAAGTGGTTGAAAGGGTACTTTTTAGAAAACAGGTGTCTTACAGAAGGCAGAAATACTAGAGAGACGATTTCAAGGCACACATTTGTAAAAATGAAAAATTACTAGCAGACCCTGTTTTTCAGTTTCACAAGGGGTTAAAGGAGAAAATTCACCCCAGTATATGTTCCCCATTTTGCCAACACCCAATATGTGCTTGTGGCCTGCTGTATTGGCGCACAGCAGGCCTCTACAGACAAAGTGCAAAATATGTTCTTTGCCGGCCTGAATTGGCAGACATGAATTTTAGATGCCATGTCGCATTTAAAAAATTTCCTGAGGTCCCCAGAAATGAAAAACCCCAAGAACTGACCCCATTTCTGAAACTGTACCCCCAGTACGAACATTTTAAGTGGTGTAAAGGGTACTTTTTAGCAAACAGGTGTCTCAGAGAAGGCAGAAATACTAGAGAGAGGATTTCAAAGCACACATTTGTAAAAATGAAAAATTACTAGCAGACCCCAATTTTTCACTTTCACAAGGGGTTAAAGGAGAAAATGTATAACACCCCAGAGTTGTGTTACTACACGCCTCTACCCCGCTACTATCTTCTAAGAGCCTTTACATTGTCATCAGATATAATTTATATTATGTCTTCACAAATGTGCATCTAAAACCATGTTAAATACAATTGTTCCTTGTAATTTTCCAGGTTCACCAGCAGGTGGCAGCAATGCATTGGCCAGGCACAAGTCCTAGTTTAGTGTATCTAGGCTGGATTGGATTATTCAAGCTTAGCTCCCCCTCTGTGGAGGTGTAAACTGTTCCCACATCCTGCAGCATGGGTGGAGAAAGAAGTTAGAGTCAGTGTGCCAGCCACCCCTGTTAGGGAAGGCTGTGTTATAGCGTTCAGGAGTGTAGCCCACCCCCAGCTAGGGGTAGGGTGTATGTGTAGGAGATCCCCTGCATAGGGAAGACAGCAAGGATCTTGTCTCGGCTGAGATCTGATCAGATACCCAGAATGAGCACCTGCAGCCTTAGCTGGATGAAGAAGCAGAAAACTACAGACAGTCTCCAGAGTTCCAGGAAGAAAGCATCTCCTGAGAAATCATCTGTGAGTTAAGTCCAGAGACCTATGAGAAGCCATTCCTCCTCAGCTAGTCTGTCCCCATACAGCAGAAGTTACAGAAAAGTGCAGAAGATTAGTTCCTGCCACAATTACAGTGCTACCAAGCAGACAACTTATCCTGAAAGCTCACATTTAAAGAGAAGAAGCATTTATTCCTGCCAAGCATTGCTAAAATCTGCTGGGACCAGAGATCAAAGCTGTATACTGCTTGAATACAAGTTATCTTTAGTAAAGAAACGTTTAAACTTTATCTAAAGATCTGGACATAATTTCTGCTGCAAAATTCCTCTATTACTCCTACTATCACTACACTCAAATTTATTGCAAGTGAGCCAGGAGCCAGGAGTCCAGCCGTACCCAGGTAGGAGACACCGTTGACACAACTACCACTATTCTATAGAGACATTATTGGCCATTACACCACTCTGGCATTCCTAATCTGGGATGTGCGTTATAACACCTTGGAAGGGCCCTGGGGTAGTATCCTGCACATACTGTAATTGGCTGTCACAGTGGGAAGAGGGGGAAACCCCCACCGTACAATGTCAGGTATAGGGGGAGCAGCTTGGCCAGGACGCCGGAATCAGGTAGCAGGTCACCTCCTATTGCGTCCCTAATCTTCACCCTAACTCCTCACCGTATGAGCGGACCTGGATGGTAGGACGGCTCATACCAGGATACCTATGGCCCTAAGTCGCCCTGATAATCCCTCACATAGGAGCAGGGGAGAGGAGTCAGGAGTCTCAAATGGCCCAGCAGCAGGGAAAGGGAAAGACCATATGCAGCAAGAGGATCGGCAGGTAAGAACAGCAGAAACACACTAAGGCTACTTTCACACTAGCGTTTGAGCGGATCCGTTCTGAACGGATCCGCTCATATTAATGCAGACGGTGGCTCCGTTCAGAACGGATCCGTCTGCATTATAACTTAGAAAAATTTTCTAAGTGTGAAAGTAGCCTGAGCGGATCCGTTCAGACTTTAAATTGAAAGTCAATGGGGGACGGATCCGCTTGAAGATTGAGCCATATGGTGTCATCTTCAAGCGGATCTGTCCCCATTGACTTACATTGTAAGTCGGAACGGATCCGCTCGCCTCCGCACGGCCAGGCGGACACCCGAACGCTGCTTGCAGCGTTCAGGTGTCCGCTCACTGAGCGGAGCGGAGGCTGAGCGCTGGCAGACGGATGCATTCTCAGTGGATCCGCCTCCACTGAGAATGCATTAGGGCCAGGCGGCTGCATTTAGGGCCGCTTGTGAGCCCCTTCAAACGGAGCTCACGAGTGAACACCTGAACGCAGGTGTGAAAATAGCCTTACCTGCTGCAGCTCGCAACCACCATGACTGGAACCCGTGCATCAGTACAGGAGCTCGAACACACAGCAGGTCTCAGTACAAACAACCCACACAGGAATACAGAATACCAACTCTGCCAGAGCCCCCCATGCTCACACAGTGCATGTCAGCCCCAAGCAGCGCTGCATACAGGCTTATGGTTCACCCCCCACGGAGGTACAACACACACAGGGAAAACGTCTTGCACACATGCAGGGACAAACACCAACAACAGCCCAGACATGTAACAAAAAAAAACAAGACATACAACAAACCCTGAACAAAAACCCCCACCAAACATACAAGTGAGGTTGGGTACATAGAGGGTAAGGGAGACAAAGGAATGACATCGCAGATGACATCGATGTCCTACAAGGTTGCCCTCAAGGACTGGGCAGATAGATCACCCTGGACTGGAGCAGAGCTCCAGCACCAATAACAGCTGAAGTACAACTGACTCCAGCCAGGAAGCCACAGGAGATAAAACCCAAGTCACCACACCCAGTCAGGGAGTTAACCCTTACAGCACCAGACAGGGTAAGGCTACAACTTAAAGGGGAAGTGCACACACCAGCCAACACACAACACGTTGCCACCGGCAACAGCATGCGTGGCAACCATGTCACGGCCACACAGCCAAAGCCAAGACACTGCCACCACATACCATAACAGCAACAAGTTGCCGACTGGCAACTGCAAGCATGGCACAAGTGTCACGGCGCACACAGCAAAGGCCGTGACATTGGCATCACGACAAATATAGAACTATTATCCACCCATATCCTGGCCCACCATAAGTGGCGTCAGCGTATCCGTTCCTGGACACTGCAAATGCACCCCAGTATATGTTCCCCATTTTGTAAACACCCCATATGTGCGCGTAGCCTGCTGTATTGGCGCACAGCAGGCCTCTACAGGCAAAGTGCAAAATATGGGTTTTGCAGGCCTGAATTGGCAGACATGGATTTTAGCTGCCATGTTGCATTAAACATTTTTCCTGAGGTCCCCAGAAATGAAAAACTCCCCAGAAACAGCACCCCCATACAAACATTTTAAGTGGTGGAAAGGGTACTTTTTAGGAAACAGGTGTCTCACAGAAAAGAATATGTAGTGGTTGTTGGAAAGTGGATATTCAAGCGAGGTGGACTAAATCAGATATAAAGTGGAAATATTACAGGGAGCATAAACATTAATATTCCATGGAAGAATGGTACAGTGCTGCCCATAATTATTCATACCCCAGGCAAATTTTGACCTAAAGTTACTTTTATTCAACCAGCAAGTCATTTTTTGACGGGAAATTACATAGGTGTCTCCCAAAAGATAATAAGACGATGTACAAGAGGCATTATTGTGGGAAAAAAACATTTCTCAGCTTTTATTTACATTTGAGCAAAAAATACAAGATGTTCCGCACTGTGGAAAATCTAAGAGGATGTGGTCGGAAGCCAAAAGTGACACCTGTACTGGCCAGGAGGATAGTTAGAGAGGTGAAAAAGAATCCAAGATCACCACCAAGGCACTCCTGGTGAATCTGGGCTTTGCTGGTGGCAATGTCTCAAGGCAGACAATCCAATGGACACTGCACAATGCAGACCAAGGAGGACGCCACTTCTCCAGATAAGGCACACAAAAGCTCGCTTGGCCTTTGCAAAAGCTCATCTGGACAAAGAAGACTTCTGGTCTTCTGTGTTATGGTCAGATGGAACAAAAATTTTATTGTTTGGTCACAATGATGTTTCCTTCATTTGGTGTAAAAAAAGAGAAGCCTTCAACCCAAAGAACACCATCCCCACTGTCAAACATGGTGGTGGGAACCTAATGCTTTGGGGGTGTTTTTCAGTCAATGGACCATGGAACCTAATCACAGTAAACGGCACCATCAAAAAAAGAGCAATACATGAGGATTCTCAACGACAAAATCAGGCAGTCTGCAGAGAAACTTGGCCTTGGGCACCAGTGGACATTTTAGCATGACAATGACCCAAAACACACAGCAAAAGTGGTTAAGAAATGGTTAGCAGACAACAACATTAACGTTTTGGAGTGGCCCAGCCAGAGTCCAGACTTGAATCCAATTGAGAATCTGTGGAGGGAGCTAAAGATCAGAGTGATGACAAGAAGACCCTCCAACCTGAAAGATTTGGAGCTCATTGCTAAAGATGAATGGGCAAAAATACCTGTGGAGACATGCAAAAAGCTGGTCTGCAATTATAGGAAGTGTTTGATTGCTGTAGTAGCCAATGAAGGCTTTTCTATTGATTATTGAGAAGGGTATGAATAATTTTGGACTGGACACTTTTTGTTCAAATGTAAATAAAAGCTGAGAAATTTTATTTTTTCCCACAATAATGCCTCTTTTACATCATCTTATCTTTTGGGAGACACTAATGTCATTTCCTGTCAAAAAATTACTTGCTGGTTGAATAAAAGTAACTTTAAGTCAAACTTTGCCTGGGGTATGAATAATTATGGGCAGCACTGTATATTCTGAAGCAGTCCTGCATGCACAGGCCAGGTTTTTCAGGGCAGGTTTTGCATTGGTAAATGGTGTCTTTCTTTATCCGTCTTTTGTGACACACTCTGCATCTTTCTTGGGTCCTTCCCTTCCTTGCTGTCTGGGGGACTTGACCTGGAAAATGTTGCTCTGGTACGACACGGGCACCATGACATCCTGAAGTACTGGGACCCTACCCGGCCTGTGTTTGAAAAATTAGGGCCTTGATTACCACCTCTTGGAACTGAAGGAAAGTTGGCCTGAAGATTGAAATAAGATGTACGCATTGCACATTGCCATCTGTACAATGTGTACGGCCAGCTTTTTGTACCACACTTTTGTTTTTCGTGTGGCACTGTAGGGCTTCATAAGTTGATCTGCAAGATCCAGCCCTCCCATGTGCCTGATGTAATCAAGGATGCAGTCTGGCTTGTTGACAGTGGTAGTGGTACCTTGTACAGCGAAAGGGAAACTGGCGTTAGTGTGAATGGAGGTCAGTACAAGGACGTCTCTCTTGTCCTTGTACTTACTCACCAGCATATTCTCATTGCAGAAAGCCCTATTTTCACCCATTCTCAGTGGTTGCCTTACCAGGGATCTAGGGAGGCCTTGATTTTTGCATACTGTGCCGCAAGCCACAGTACCCCTGGAAGTTAGGAACCTGAATAGGAGTATGTTGGTATAATAGTTATCCACATAGAGGTGGTAACCTCTTTTCAACAGTGGGTGCAGTAATACCCACACAATCTTCCCACTAACTCCAAGGACGGGAGGGGCATTCTGGGGGTTCTATTCTGGAATCTTTCCCTTCGTAAACATGGAATTTGTGGGTGTACCCAGATCTACTCTCACAGAGATTGTATATTTTTATGCCATACCTTGCCCACTTGCTAGGCAGGTATTGACGGAATCTAATCCTCCCTTTGAACAATAATAGGGACCCATCTTCACTGACATTTTTCTCTGGGTTGTACACCTCAGCAAACTTGTTATTGAAGTGGTCAATGACAGGCCTAACCTTGAACAGTTGGTCAAATGTTACGTCGTTTTGGGGTGAGCCCTGTGTATTGTCATTGTAGTGTAGGAATTTTCGGATTGATTCAAATCGCTTCCAGATCATGGTCTGACTGTAAATTGGAGTCTGGTAGAAAATATCATAACTCCTATATTGCCTAACGTTTGGCTTCTTTACTACACCCATATGCAGCACCAAAACCTTTTCATCTCTGCTGCATCTACTGGGGTCCAACCTAGGGGTCGTGCGTATGGCAAACTAGGGTTCTGAGCAATGAATTGTTGGGTGTATAAATTGGTTTGGGCCAATATTAGATTTACAAAATCTTTAGAGAAGAAGATTTTGAAAAAAATCTAGCTCAGTGAAGTCCGCACATTCTATCAGAATTCCTGAGTTGCCCACAAACTCAGGAGTTTGGAGCTGATAATTGTCATGGGGGTGGGGTCCATGTGGGCTCACGCTGCGGGGCTGCCTTCTCTGCTACCCTGGGGCGCCTTCTATAGGGTCCCTCATCAGCGGATGATGATGATGAGGGGGTAGAGGAATAGAGGAACGTGGCATCCTCTTCTCCCTCACTGGCAGACTCGGTATCGGAGGCAAGAATGGCGTATGCCTCTTCAGCTGAGTACACTCGTTGGGATGAATGGGACATTTTTATTTTATTAGGGTGTGATGTGTGAAACGTGTAAACCTTTATTTAGTGTGGGGTGTGTATGTAGTGTTTTCACACGTAAAGGGACTTGTAATAAATTTGAAATTAAATTTAGAAGAAAAAATAAATAAAAGTTTTCTGCAAAAAACAAACTTGCAGCGCAAACTGAGCAGACGCGATCAGTAATGGACACTACTGATGGGTGCTCAGTGGTTGCAAAATGCACGTAAGCTGACGGAGGGACGGAGGGATCTGGAGCAGCTGCAAATGAAAAAAATATATAAAATCTGTGCAGCTATTCCAGATGTTCTTCTTTTCAGCAGCAAAGGGGTTAAATTCGCAGTGGTGGTACACCACAAGTCCCAGTAAGCCACAGCAGCACAGAAAGGCACAGAACCTCTCTGCAAGCAGTCACCAGCTAGAATGGCTCCATGCTGCTCTTTCCCGGCATGGCTGCTTGCTGGTAAGAGCAGTCATGGTGCCGCGATTCCACCCTGATCTTCCCCCAGAGCTCCGCAGACCTCATGAAGTACATGTACGTCATAGTCCTTAAGGGGTTAAATGGGCTAATCCACAAATTTAATACAACAAATGTAAAAAATATCTAGAGCAAAGTAGATATATATATTTTTTTTTAACAGCATCAATGCAAAAAATGCTGCTCACCAGTGTAATTTTCACTCAACATTATCTGGAGGGCTTTCTCTTCTGTGTATGATCTTGCCTCTTGCAGATCCAATTTACTTAGTACTTGTTTCTTTATTTTTAAGCCATTTACTAATTGCAGCGTCCCACTACGTGTGTGTGGGCACTTCTTAAAAGCACTTTTTACCTTGTCAATTGCATTATGTTGTATTGTGGTACTTTCTACTGATGTATCTGCAAAATCCATGTTACCAGGCAGATTAGGTGTAATTTATATATCCCACCACTAGATGGGGATATAGCTTAGATCCTATATATATTCCTATTTCAGGCCTAGTTAGACAGTTGAAACCAGAGATCAGATCAGTGATTAAAAATGTAATCAGAGTCTAGAGCAGATTTGAGGAGGTCAGATTAGTGGGAGAAAATGTAGAGTGAAGACTCCATGACACAGATTAGTGAGTGAAGCCAACTTTGCTATGAGGTGATACTAAGATGTGAGGCGCAGAAGAGCGTTTTCCTTCTGTGGCCGGACTATAGACTTGCATCCCTGACCAGTAAGGAGAGAGTTTGCCTCCCTGGAATAGAAACAAGCTTCCTAAGGAATCATCGGTGATAAGAGCCATTATTGAGGGCCACAGACGCTTTTGCGCATGGTGGAGGATTTATAGCTTCTAGCAGCCACACCATACTTCTGAGAGACAGATGAGTTTTCCTGTCGAAATGTTCAGCTTGTAGGGAAAGGACAAGGAATAGGACTGAGCACATCAACAGGAACAAGGTACACCTAATCCACAGCTCCAAGCCTAACCTGAAAAGACTAGAAACAGTGGATTTGCAGACCTACTCTGTTAACATCAAGAGACTGCATTTTTGTACTGCTGCAACCAAAGTCATCAACAGTAAAAGTTGTGAGTTGCATCTTACCACTGTCTACCTCATTATTACTACTAATGGTTGTACCACCATTAATGGTACTGGCGTCATGACAAAAACCATCAAGGGACTCAGCCGCAACAAGCACCCCTAACATCAAGGGCACCTCAACCACCATCTTGGCTGATGCTTCCCTACCACAGAGCGTGCCCCGGAGGATTTCGTGCTGTCCACCTCAACACTGCGCTGCCCTCCCAGGGAGGCTTTCTGCTAACCGTGAGTAAACTGATGAACTGTGTGTTATAATTTGGCCCCTCATCGGTCCACCGTGCACCTCACGTGTTGCCCCCGCGCTACTGGCTGGCTGCATAATCATCTTGAATAATAGATTTATTAAAGTACTGTATAGGTTATTTCAGTTATGTATCTTGTGTATGTTTTAACCATTATATAACAATATATTAATTGTCTAAGTATAGGCCCACAGTTATTAAAGTGTACCTGGGTTTAATAAAAAAAAGTTTACATAATGGATGTGCTTTGTACAATCATAACTGTGAAGAAACAGTTATGTTTTGGCTTCCCTAATGTTTTTTCAGCCATATTATTCCCTGTTTCAGCTGCACAGCTAGATGCATTTCATTCAGAAGCAGTGGGATTCTCCCTTCTGCCTGCACTGTACTGCTGTAACTTCCTTTCCCTTATTTGCCACTGTGTTTGTCAGCTCTGGAGATCACAGAACAGATAAGGATAGGGAAATCACACTTACAGAAAGGCAGTCGACTCATGTGATATTCAGAAGCAGCGTAGAAGTAGTTTTTTTTTATCAGGCTCATGATTTCAGCTAACTCTGCCATGTCCCCAGTTCCTCTCAACCTATTTCTGAGTCTGTTACCAGAGACTGATTGATCTTGCCTAATAACAGGTAGTGGACTGCAACTTAGGTGGAAGTAAGACCTCTAGCGACTATGGCTTTTTTAAGGTGAGTGCAGCCATATTTATTTTAATGAAGTTATTTACAAATTTGCTAGTTACATCGTTCTCTATTAGATGAAATTAAATTGTGTGAAATTACACTGACTCTTTAAGGGTTGATGCACATGGCTGTATTAAGACTCATTTGTGCAGAATTTTCGCAATGTTTCCATAGAGGCACATGATCCTCTACGGTACCTTCCTACGCTGCCCATTTCTGTTTCTCTTTTCCAACAGAAAACAAAATGTCATAGCATGCTCCATGGGACATACTGTATATATAGAGAGGAGAATTCCAGCCAGCAGAAGATCAGCGATCCTGAAAATGAAGGGACCATGCTGATCTTAAAGGGGTTGTCCAGGATTTCAACGTTTATTACCTATGCTTAGAATAGGTCATCAATATTAGATCATAGGGTTCTGACTCTAGCTGATCAGCTATTCAACAAGGCAGCAGCACAGTTCTGTTGACTTCAGAACTGTCCAACACAAGCTATTAAAGGGTTATTTATTACTTATCCCCATGATAGGGCATCAATATCTAGACAGTGAGAGTCTGATACCTCATAGCCCAAAGATCATCCTTTTCAGTGTAGCTCTGCCGCCGCAAATACACAGCTCTGTCCATTGTGTAGTGGATGGTGCTGCAGTAACAAGCTCTGTCCACTACATAATGGACACACCCCCAGCTGGTAACATCCATCTGTACCTTACTGCAGACTGCTAGCAATTAATTTATAACTAGGGATGAGCGAACTCGAACTGTATAGTTCGGGTTCGTACCGAATTTTGGGGTGTCCGTGACACGGACCCGAACCCGGACATTTTCGTAAAAGTCCGGGTTCGGGTTCGGTGTTCGTCGCTTTCTTCGCGCTTTTGTGACGCTTTCTTGGCGCTTTTTGAAAGGCTGCAAAGCAGCCAATCAACAAGCGTCATACTACTTGCCCCAAGAGGCCATCACAGCCATGCCTACTATTGGCATGGCTGTGATTGGCCAGAGCACCATGTGACCCAGCCTCTATTTAAGCTGGAGTCACATAGCGCCGCCCGTCACTCTGCTCTGATTAGCGTAGGGAGAGGTTGCGGCTGCGACAGTAGGGCGAGATTAGGCAGATTAACTCCTCCAAAGGACTTGATTAACTGATCGATCTGCAGCTGTGGATCATTGAGCTGCTGATCCTCAATTGCTCACTGTTTTTAGGCTGCCCAGACCGTTTGTCAGTCACATTTTTCTGGGGTGATCGGCGGCCATTTTGTGTCTTGTGGTGCGCCAGCACAAGCTGCGACCAAGTGCATTTAACCCTCAATGGTGTGGTTGTTTTTTGGCTAAAGCCTACATCAGGGTGAAGCTGTCACACCAAGTGCATTTAACCAGCAATAGTCTGTTCATTTTTTGGCCATATACAAAATCAGGGGCAAGCTGCGCCTGTCACCAAGTGCATTTAACCCTCAATGGTGTGGTTGTTTTTTGGCTAAAGCCTACATCAGGGTGAAGCTGTCACACCAAGTGCATTTAACCAGCAATAGTCTGTTCATTTTTTGGCCATATACTAAATCAGGGGCAAGCTGCGCCTGTCACCAAGTGCATTTAACCCTCAATGGTGTGGTTGTTTTTTGGCTAAAGCCTACATCAGGGTGAAGCTGTCACACCAAGTGCATTTAACCAGCAATAGTCTGTTTATTTTTTGGCCATATCCCAGTCTAATTCTGTCACTAAATCCATACCGGTCACCCAGCGCCTAAATACTAGGCCTCAAATTTATATCCCGCTAAATCTGTCCTTAGTGCTGTAGCTGGGCGAGTTATTTAGTGTCCGTTCAAGCACATTTCTTGTTCTGGGTTGAAATACAATTCCCAATTTAGCAATTTCATAATTTAGTGGTTTCTGCTATATCAGAGCTATTTGAAATCTATCCCTAAAAGGGTATATAATATTCAAGGTGCACATTGGGTCATTCAGAATAACTTCACACACACCCGCTACTGTGTATTTCCAAGTCTAATTCTGGCACTAAACCCATACCTGTCACCCAGCGCCTAAATACTAGGCCTCAAATTTATATCCAGCTAAATCTGTCCCTAGTGCTGTAGCTGGGCGAGTTATTTAGTGTCCGTTCAAGCACATTTCTTGTTCTGGGTTGAAATACAATTCCCAATTTAGCAATTTCATAATTTAGTGGTTTCTGCTATATCAGAGCTATTTGAAATCTATCCCTAAAAGGGTATATAATATTCAAGGTGCACATTGGGTCATTCAGAATAACTTCACACACACCCGCTACTGTGTATTTCCAAGTCTAATTCTGGCACTAAACCCATACCTGTCACCCAGCGCCTAAATACTAGGCCTCAAATTTATATCCCGCTAAATCTGTCCCTAGTGCTGTAGCTGGGCGAGTTATTTAGTGTCCGTTCAAGCACATTTCTTGTTCTGGGTTGAAATACAATTCCCAATTTAGCAATTTCATAATTTAGTGGTTTCTGCTATATCAGAGCTATTTGAAATCTATCCCTAAAAGGGTATATAATATTCAAGGTGCACATTGGGTCATTCAGAATAACTTCACACACACCCGCTACTGTGTATTTCCAAGTCTAATTCTGGCACTAAACCCATACCTGTCACCCAGCGCCTAAATACTAGGCCTCAAATTTATATCCCGCTAAATCTGTCCCTAGTGCTGTAGCTGGGCGAGTTATTTAGTGTCCGTTCAAGCACATTTCTTGTTCTGGGTTGAAATACAATTCCCAATTTAGCAATTTCATAATTTAGTGGTTTCTGCTATATCAGAGCTATTTGAAATCTATCCCTAAAAGGGTATATAATATTCAAGGTGCACATAGGGTCATTCAGAATAACTTCACACACCCGCTACTGTGCATTTCCAAATCTAATTCTGTCACTAAACCCATACCTGTCACCCAGCGCCTAAATACTAGGCCTCAAATTTATATCCCGCTAAATCTGTCCTTAGTGCTGTAGCTGGGCGAGTTATTTAGTGTCCGTTCAAGCACATTTCTTGTTCTGGGTTGAAATACAATTCCCAATTTAGCAATTTCATAATTTAGTGGTTTCTGCTATATCAGAGCTATTTGAAATCTATCCCTAAAAGGGTATATAATATTCAAGGTGCACATTGGGTCATTCAGAATAACTTCACACACACCCGCTACTGTGTATTTCCAAGTCTAATTCTGGCACTAAACCCATACCTGTCACCCAGCGCCTAAATACTAGGCCTCAAATTTATATCCCGCTAAATCTGTCCCTAGTGCTGTAGCTGGGCGAGTTATTTAGTGTCCGTTCAAGCACATTTCTTGTTCTGGGTTGAAATACAATTCCCAATTTAGCAATTTCATAATTTAGTGGTTTCTGCTATATCAGAGCTATTTGAAATCTATCCCTAAAAGGGTATATAATATTCAAGGTGCACATTGGGTCATTCAGAATAACTTCACACACACGCTTCTGTGCATTTCCAAGTCTAATTCTGTCACTAAATCCATACCGGTCACCCAGCGCCTAAATACTAGGCCTCAAATTTATATCCCGCTGAATTTGAATACAATACATTGGGCCAAATAATATATTTGTTGTTGTGGTGAACCATAACAATGAGAAAAACATCTAGTAAGGGACGCGGACGTGGACATGGTCGTGGTGGTGTTAGTGGACCCTCTGGTGCTGGGAGAGGACGTGGCCGTTCTGCCACATCCACACGTCCTAGTGTACCAACTACCTCAGGTCCCAGTAGCCGCCAGAATTTACAGCGATATATGGTGGGGCCCAATGCCGTTCTAAGGATGGTAAGGCCTGAGCAGGTACAGGCATTAGTCAATTGGGTGGCCGACAGTGGATCCAGCACGTTCACATTATCTCCCACCCAGTCTTCTGCAGAAAGCGCACAGATGGCGCCTGAAAACCAACCCCATCAGTCTGTCACATCACCCCCATGCATACCAGGGAAACTGTCTCAGCCTCAAGTTATTCAGCAGTCTCTTATGCTGTTTGAAGACTCCGCTGGCAGGGTTTCCCAAGGGCATCCACCTAGCCCTTCCCCAGCGGTGAAAGACATAGAATGCACTGACGCACAACCACTTATGTTTCCTGATGATGAGGACATGGGAATACCACCTCAGCATGTCTCTGATGATGACGAAACACAGGTGCCAACTGCTGCGTCTTTCTGCAGTGTGCAGACTGAACAGGAGGTCAGGGATCAAGACTGGGTGGAAGACGATGCAGGGGACGATGAGGTCCTAGACCCCACATGGAATGAAGGTCGTGCCACTGACTTTCACAGTTCGGAGGAAGAGGCAGTGGTGAGACCGAGCCAACAGCGTAGCAAAAGAGGGAGCAGTGGGCAAAAGCAGAACACCCGCCGCCAAGAGACTCCGCCTGCTACTGACCGCCGCCATCTGGGACCGAGCACCCCAAAGGCAGCTTCAAGGAGTTCCCTGGCATGGCACTTCTTCAAACAATGTGCTGACGACAAGACCCGAGTGGTTTGCACGCTGTGCCATCAGAGCCTGAAGCGAGGCATTAACGTTCTGAACCTGAGCACAACCTGCATGACCAGGCACCTGCATGCAAAGCATGAACTGCAGTGGAGTAAACACCTTAAAACCAAGGAAGTCACTCAGGCTCCCCCTGCTACCTCTTCTGCTGCTGCCGCCTCGGCCTATTCTGCTGCTGCCGCCTCGGCCTCTTCCTCCGCCTCTGGAGGAACGTTGGCACCTGCCGCCCAGCAAACAGGGGATGTACCACCAACACCACCACCACCACCTCCGTCACCAAGCGTCTCAACCATGTCACACGCCAGCGTTCAGCTCTCCATCTCACAAACATTTGATAGAAAGCGTAAATTCCCACCTAGCCACCCTCGATCCCTGGCCCTGAATGCCAGCATTTCTAAACTACTGGCCTATGAAATGCTGTCATTTAGGCTGGTGGACACAGACAGCTTCAAACAGCTCATGTCGCTTGCTGTCCCACAGTATGTTGTTCCCAGCCGGCACTACTTCTCCAAGAGAGCCGTGCCTTCCCTGCACAACCAAGTATCCGATAAAATCAAGTGTGCACTGCGCAACGCCATCTGTGGCAAGGTCCACCTAACCACAGATACGTGGACCAGTAAGCACGGCCAGGGACGCTATATCTCCCTAACTGCACACTGGGTAAATGTAGTGGCAGCTGGGCCCCAGGCGGAGAGCTGTTTGGCGCACGTCCTTCCGCCGCCAAGGATCGCAGGGCAACATTCTTTGCCTCCTGTTGCCACCTCCTCCTTCTCGGCTTCCTCCTCCTCTTCTTCCACCTGCTCATCCAGTCAGCCACACACCTTCACCACCAACTTCAGCACAGCCCGGGGTAAACGTCAGCAGGCCATTCTGAAACTCATATGTTTGGGGGACAGGCCCCACACCGCACAGGAGTTGTGGCGGGGTATAGAACAACAGACCGACGAGTGGTTGCTGCCGGTGAGCCTCAAGCCCGGCCTGGTGGTGTGTGATAATGGGCGAAATCTCGTTGCAGCTCTGGGACTAGCCAATTTGACGCACATCCCTTGCTTGGCGCATGTGCTGAATTTGGTGGTGCAGAAGTTCATTCACAACTACCCCGACATGTCAGAGCTGCTGCATAAAGTGCGGGCCGTCTGTTCGCGCTTCCGGCGTTCACATCCTGCTGCTGCTCGCCTGTCTGCGCTACAGCGTAACTTCGGCCTTCCTGCTCACCGCCTCATATGCGACGTGCCCACCAGGTGGAACTCCACCTTGCACATGCTGGACAGACTGTGCGAGCAGCAGCAGGCCATAGTGGAGTTTCAGCTGCAGCACGCACGGGTCAGTCGCACTACAGAACAGCACCACTTCACCACCAATGACTGGGCCTCCATGCGAGACCTGTGTGCCCTGTTGCGCTGTTTCGAGTACTCCACCAACATGGCCAGTGGCGATGACACCGTTATCAGCGTTACAATACCACTTCTATGTCTCCTTGAGAAAACATTTAGGGCGATGATGGAAGAGGAGGTGGCCCAGGAGGAGGAGGAGGAGGAGGAAGAGGGGTCATTTTTAGCACTTTCAGGCCAGTCTCTTCGAAGTGACTCAGAGGGAGGTTTTTGGCAACAGCAGAGGCCAGGTACAAATGTGGCCAGCCAGGGCCCACTACTGGAGGACGAGGAGGACGAGGATGAGGAGGAGGTGGAGGAGGATGAGGATGAAGCATGGTCACAGCGGGGTGGCACCCAACGCAGCTCGGGTCCATCACTGGTGCGTGGCTGGGGGGAAAGGCAGGACGATGACGATACGCCTCCCACAGAGGACAGCTTGTCCTTACCCCTGGGCAGCCTGGCACACATGAGCGACTACATGCTGCAGTGCCTGCGCAACGACAGCAGAGTTGCCCACATTTTAACCTGTGCGGACTACTGGGTTGCCACCCTGCTGGATCCACGCTACAAAGACAATGTGCCCACCTTACTTCCTGCACTGGAGCGTGATAGGAAGATGCGCGAGTACAAGCGCACGTTGGTAGACGCGCTACTGAGAGCATTCCCAAATGTCACAGGGGAACAAGTGGAAGCCCAAGGCCAAGGCAGAGGAGGAGCAAGAGGTCGCCAAGGCAGCTGTGTCACAGCCAGCTCCTCTGAGGGCAGGGTTAGCATGGCAGAGATGTGGAAAACTTTTGTCAACACGCCACAGCTAACTGCACCACCACCTGATACGCAACGTGTTAGCAGGAGGCAACATTTCACTAACATGGTGGAACAGTACGTGTGCACACCCCTCCACGTACTGACTGATGGTTCGGCCCCATTCAACTTCTGGGTCTCTAAATTGTCCACGTGGCCAGAGCTAGCCTTTTATGCCTTGGAGGTGCTGGCCTGCCCGGCAGCCAGCGTTTTGTCTGAACGTGTATTCAGCACGGCAGGGGGCGTCATTACAGACAAACGCAGCCGCCTGTCTACAGCCAATGTGGACAAGCTGACGTTCATAAAAATGAACCAGGCATGGATCCCACAGGACCTGTCCGTCCCTTGTCCAGATTAGACATTAACTACCTCCCCATAACCATATATTATTGGACTCCAGGGCACTTCCTCATTCAATCCTATTTTTATTTTCATTTTACCATTATATTGCGAGGCTACCCAAAGTTGAATGAACCTCTCCTCTGCCTGTGTGCTAGGCCTAAATATATGCCAATGGACTGTTGCAGTGGTGGCTCACGTGAAGCCTCATTCTCTGCTATGACATGCAGACTGATTCTCTGCTGACATGAAGACAGATTCTCTGTTACGGGACCTCCCTCCTCTGCCTGGGTGCTGGGCCTAAATATATGCCAATGGACTGTTGCAGTGGTGGCTGACATGAAGCCTGATTCTCTGCTATGACATGCAGACTAATTCTCTGCTGACATGAAGCCAGATTGTCTGTTACGGGACCTCTCTCCTCTGCCTGGGTGCTGGGCCTAAATTTATGACAATGGACTGTTGCAGTGGTGGCTGACGTGAAGCCTGATTCTCTGCTATGACTTGAAGAGTGTTTCTCTGCTGACATGTCTCCAGATTGTCTGTTACGGGACCTCTCTGCTCTGCCTGTGTGCTAGGCCTAAATATATGCCAATGGACTGTTGCAGTGGTGGGTGACGTGAAGCCTCATTCTCTGCTATGACATGCAGACTGATTCTCTGCTGACATGAAGACAGATTCTCTGTTACGGGACCTCCCTCCTCTGCCTGGGTGCTGGGCCTAAATATATGCCAATGGACTGTTGCAGTGGTGGCTGACGTGAAGCCTCATTCTCTGCTATGACATGCAGACTGATTCTCTGCTGACATGAAGCCAGATTGTCTGTTACGGGACCTCTCTGCTCTGCCTGTGTGCTAGGCCTAAATATATGCCAATGGACTGTTGCAGTGGTGGCTGACGTGAAGCCTGATTCTCTGCTATGACATGCAGACTGATTCTCTGCTGACATGAAGCCAGATTGTCTGTTACGGGACCTCTCTGCTCTGCCTGTGTGCTAGGCCTAAATATATGCCAATGGACTGTTGCAGTGGTGGGTGACGTGAAGCCTCATTCTCTGCTATGACATGCAGACTGATTCTCTGCTGACATGAAGACAGATTCTCTGTTACGGGACCTCCCTCCTCTGCCTGGGTGCTGGGCCTAAATATATGCCAATGGACTGTTGCAGTGGTGGCTGACATGAAGCCTGATTCTCTGCTATGACATGCAGACTAATTCTCTGCTGACATGAAGCCAGATTGTCTGTTACGGGACCTCTCTCCTCTGCCTGGGTGCTGGGCCTAAATTTATGACAATGGACTGTTGCAGTGGTGGCTGACGTGAAGCCTGATTCTCTGCTATGACATGCAGACTGATTCTCTGCTGACATGAAGCCAGATTGTCTGTTACGGGACCTCTCTGCTCTGCCTGTGTGCTAGGCCTAAATATATGCCAATGGACTGTTGCAGTGGTGGCTGACGTGAAGCCTCATTCTCTGCTATGACATGCAGACTGATTCTCTGCTGACATGAAGCCAGATTGTCTGTTACGGGACCTCTCTGCTCTGCCTGTGTGCTAGGCCTAAATATATGCCAATGGACTGTTGCAGTGGTGGGTGACGTGAAGCCTCATTCTCTGCTATGACATGCAGACTGATTCTCTGCTGACATGAAGCCAGATTCTCTGTTACGGGACCTCTCTGCTCTGCCTGTGTGCTAGGCCTAAATATATGCCAATGGACTGTTGCAGTGGTGGCTGACGTGAAGCCTCATTCTCTGCTATGACATGCAGACTAATTCTCTGCTGACATGAAGACAGATTCTCTGTTACGGGACCTCTCTCCTCTGCCTGGGTGCCGGGGCCTAAATATCTGAGAATGGACTGTTCCAGTGGTGGGTGACGGGAAGCCAGATTCTCTGCTATGGAACCTCTCTCCAATTGATTTTGGTTAATTTTTATTTATTTAATTTTTATTTTAATTCATTTCCCTATCCACATTTGTTTGCAGGGGAATTACCTACATGTTGCTGCCTTTTGCAGCCCTCTAGCTCTTTCCTGGGCTGTTTTACAGCCTTTTTAGTGCCGAAAAGTTCGGGTCCCCATTGACTTCAATGGGGTTCGGGTTCGGGACGAAGTTCGGATCGGGTTCGGATCCCGAACCCGAACATTTCCGGGATGTTCGGCCGAACTTCTCGAACCCGAACATCCAGGTGTTCGCTCAACTCTATTTATAACGTCTAAGAATAGATACTCCAGAATTGTTATTACACTGGGAATGTGAGTAGTTACTATAAGAGACATGTCAGGAGAGGTGACAGCTCTTCTTTAAACTGATCTTGAAAACAATAACTGATTGGTGGGGCCTAGCTTATAATACACCAGGATACATACTACAACGTGCTATGAACTATGAACTAAGTATAAATTGATAAAACCCAGATTTGAAATACACAATCTATGTATGCCAGTAGACATTAAAGGGGATGTCCAGTCTTGTTTTACGTGATGTCCCATCCCCAGAATAGACAATCACTAGCTGATCGCCGGGGTGCATTGTGTCGGACCCTCGCTGATCAGCTAGTGATGGCCTATCCTGACCTTAAAAAAGGCTAGACTACCCCTTTAATCCATTCATTAGCCTCTATTGCCTTTCTATAGATAACAAAAAACTTTGGGAGTCATTTACGAAGACCGATGTTTTAGACGTCACTCTTAAAAAAGCTACATAGCTGACGGTGGATCGCCAAACTTATGAAGAGATGCAGGCCTCTCCATAACTTTGGCACATCCTGAGCCAGTCTAAATGTAACTCAGTTTCCTAGCTGGCTTACATTTGGACCATTTTCTATGCCTAAACCAGGTGTAGAAAATCATGAATGAGACGGGCCTCCCGGCCCGTCCCCTTCCACGGCAACAATTTTAGACCTTGCTTGAACTGGGAAAAGTTGCAGATTGCGGAGCAGCTAACTGTTGCGCCGCCATCTGCGCCTTAAATACGCCTATGGCGTATTTCAGTATAATACATGACCCCCTTTGTTTTATTGCTCCGTTTTATCTAAAAGTGTGTAACATCTCTAATATACTAATATAATATACGCTTTTCTCTCAGTCATTCATCTGTAAACGTGCCTTATAATAGGGACTCTGATCTGAAAGCTTGCATTTTAAATTTGTATGATCTAATATATAAAGCTGAGTGTATGTGTGTGTGTATGTCCGCTAAAGGAATCTGCACTGTCGCATTTACAATCACGAAATTTGGCATGCAGGTACATAAGGTGTCCGTGAGATGTTCCCAAAAAATGCAAATATGGCACATCACATGACCTGCATTAGCCAATAGAAGCTTGCAGGCCCTTAGTCTCCACATACACACAGTTTTGCACCAGGTTTCCATGACAACCCAGCCATTTTTCTTCACTGCTGTAGGTCAGCTTTAAAGGGGCAGGACACTGTGTATGACACTGTTAAGGAGGACCTTTCATCGGTCCAAACATTGTGAACTAAGTATCATAATATATACAGCGGCGCCCAGGGATCTCACTGCACTTATTTTTATCCCTGGGCGCCACTCCGTTCTCCCGTTATGTCCTCTAGTATGTTCGGGGACTTGGTATAGTAGGCGGAGTCTGCTCTTGTTCTCCTGGGCGTCTCCATCTGCCCTTGTTCTCCTGGGCGTCTCCCCAGGCTGTGAGCTCTGCACTGCGATTGGCCAGTGCTACAGCCTGGGAGAAGGAGACGCCCAGGAGAACAAGGGCAGTCTGATCCTACTATAACCAAGTCCCCTAAGTCTCCGCCTACTTTAACCAAGTCCCCGAACATTCCGGAGGACAAAATGGGAGAGCGGAGCGGCACCTAGGGATAATAGTAAGTGCAGTGAAATCCCTGGGCGCCGCTGTATATGTCATGATACTTAGTTCACAATGTTTGCACCAATGAAAGGTCCTCTTTAAGGGAACAGAGTGCTGTGGAGTTCACAGTTAAGGGGCAGGTAGTGTGGCCATTCAGGCCACCTTCAAAAGACAGAGGCTAAGCCATGCCCCTGACCCGCTTAGGCCATACCTCCTCCCACTCCAGAGTCGACAGGGGATTGAAAAAATGAAGGTGAAAATCAACTTCTGTCAGCTGCAGGGGTGGGAGGGTGACTTTATCCCTGTAGATCAAGCTCAGACAGCACAGTGCTGCTGTCTGAGAGTGAGCAGTTCAAAGGGACATTCCTGTGTCCGTCCAGGCCCTGAGCTGGACGGGGGACAGGGAGTCTAAAAGCCGGACTGTTCGTCCTAAAACCGGATCTCTGGCCACCCTTGGGGCAGGCTGCTGTGGAGGTCACAGTTAAGGGGACGGTCTGCTATGGAGGTCAGTGTTAAGGAGCAGATTGCTGTAGAGGCCACTGTTAAGGAGACGGGGTGTTGTGGAAATAACTGTTAAGGAGATGGGGTACTGTGGAGGTCACTAAAGGAGTGAGCTGCAGATTGAGGCTATTGCAGCTAATTGTGAATCTTCTGCTTTAACTTAAGTGCTTTATTAATATCAATGCTGCTCAGTACTTCTCTATATTTTCCTATATAATACTGGTACTGATTTTCAGCGAGTAAGAGGGAGCAGAATCTCCTGTTTACTCCACGTGCATTCCCTTAAATGACGGATATGATTTATTGTTAAGTGACTATTATATTTAAGAAAATGTATCTGCTATAGAAAAATGTGCATTTGTGTATGTGTTTTTGCCAATTTATTTTATTTTTTATTACCTAACTTTCAGAGAAAGGAGGCAGTATACAGAAAAGGAGCCTGGAAGTCTTTGAGAGTGATAAAGAAGTGTCTGTGAAAGGCTCCATCATAAGCTAAAGAGAAATAAAAAAGAAAAATACGCTGGGTCCTTCTTCCTGCTCAGCTTTATAGGGGCTATAGGGATTGGTTAATTGATTATTATTGCTTATTAACCTTTCTCTGTCTACAAACCGGATTCCAAAAAAGTTGGGACACTAAAAAAATTGTGAATAAAAACTGAATGCAATGATGTGGAGATGGCAAATGTCAATATTTTATTTGTAATAGAACATAGATGACAGATCAAACGTTTAATCCGAGTAACTGTATCATTTTACAGGAAAAATACGTTGATTCAAATTTTCACGGTGTCAACAAATCCCCAAAAAGTTGGGACAAGTAGCAATAAGAGGCTGGAAAAAGTAAATTTGAGCATAACGAAGAGCTGGAAGACCAATTAACACTAATTAGGTCAATTGGCAACATGATTGGGTATAAAAAGAGCTTCTCAGAGTGGCAGTTTCTCTCAGAAGCCAAGATGGGTAGAGGATCACCAATTCCCACAATGTTGCGCAGAAAGATAGTGGAGCAATATCAGAAAGGTGTTACCCAGCGAAAAATTGCAAAGACTTTGCATCTATCATCATCAACTGTGCATAACATCATCCGAAGATTCAGAGAATCTGGAACAATCTCTGTGAGTAAGGGTCAAGGCCGTAAAACCATACTGGATGCCCGTGATCTCCGGGCCCTTAAACGACACTGCACCACAAACAGGAATGCTACTGTAAAGGAAATCACAGAATGGGCTCAGGAATACTTCCAGAAACCATTGTCAGTGAACACAATCCACCGTGCCATCCACCGTTGCCAGCTGAAACTCTACAGTGCAAAGAAGAAGCCATTTCTAAGCAAGATCCACAAGCTCAGGCATTTTCACTGGGCCAGGGATGATTTAAAATGGAGTGTGGCAAAATGGAAGACTGTTCTGTGGTCAGACGAGTCACGATTCGAAGTTCTTTTTGGAAATCTGGGACGCCATGTCATCCGGACCAAAGAGGACAAGGACAACCCAAGTTGTTATCAACGCTCAGTTCAGAAGCCTGCATCTCTGATGGTATGGGGTTGCATGAGTGCGTGTGGCATGGGCAGCTTGCATGTCTGGAAAGGCACCATCAATGCAGAAAAATATATTCAGGTTCTAGAACAACATATGCTCCCATCCAGACGTCATCTCTTTCAGGGAAGACCCTGCATTTTTCAACAGGATAATGCCAGACCACATTCTGCATCAATCACAACATCATGGCTGCATAGGAGAAGGATCCGGGTACTGAAATGGCCAGTCTGCAGTCCAGATCTTTCACCTATAGAGAACATTTGGCGCATCATAAAGAGGAAGGTGCAACAAAGAAGGCCCAAGACGATTGAACAGTTAGAGGCCTGTATTAGACAAGAATGGGAGAGCATTCCTATTTCTAAACTTGAGAAACTGGTCTCCTCGGTCCCCAGACGTCTGTTGAGTGTTGTAAGAAGAAGGGGAGATGCCACACAGTGGTGAAAATGGCCTTGTCCCAACTTTTTGGGGATTTGTTGACACGATGAAATTCTGATTCAACATATTTTTCCCTTAAAATGGTACATTTTCTCAGTTTAAACTTTTGTTCCATGATTTATGTTCTATTCTGAATAAAATATTAGAAGTTGGCACCTCCCCATCATTGCATTCAGTTTTTATTCACGATTTGTATAGTGTCCCAACTTTTTTGGAATCCGGTTTGTAGTTGTACCTAGAGGGCTTTAATCCATTCATGACCGTGATGCTGTAGGACATCCAGGAAATACATTATATGGACAAAAGTATTGGGGCACATGTCTTAATCATTGAATTCAGGTGTTTCATTCAGTGCCATTGCCACAGGTGTATAAAATCAAGCACCTAACCATGCTGGTCTGCTGTTACAAACATTTGTGAAAGAATGGCTCTACAAGTAGAGACAACTCATCCTAGGCACATTCAAAGATGAGTTGCTGGAGGTCATTTTTATATAATTCTCAGAGAAACCCTTTAAGACCATGCATCGACTACTGGGCCTACCTAAGATCTTATATACTGCCCCTCACTTATGAACTCTAACAAGATTTTGAGTGCCCATTTCTTCACCAAATCAAATCTTCGTGGGGCCTACAATCTGATTCATATTAAGGAAGGAATTAATTGAAGCATTGAACGCTTGGGATGGCTACTATGAGTATCTGACCTTTGCAACACACCTGGAGTATTCCAACATTTTTTAAATGTAATATTCTGGGAAGTACTGAATTGGCATGTACTCATGTTTCTGGATGATATTATGATTTATAGTGTTATGATTTTAACACTCACCACCAGTTGCTAATTCTGGGATTTTTTTGTTTGGAGAACTGCTGATGGATCATGAAAAAGTCTCAGGCCCAAACTTGAACTGGCCACAACCTTTTGGCCATAAAGCCTTCCAGGGATTCCTTGGCTTTGCAATTACTCTCAAATAGTGGCCATCCTAACAGCTTTTATCTTTAAAGGGGAAAATACTCACAACTGATAGGATTCCACAGTGCGGACCTTTAACCTTCTTAAGCTTGAATTCTCCTCTGTTCAGGTTCACCATGTTGAAATGAATACACCATTTTTCCATAAGAGATGGAGCTGTGCATTTGCAACAGTCTGGAAAAATAAAGAACTATCCCTGGGACTTCCCCCCCAAAAAGGCACTACTGCAGAAAAAATTAATTCCACCAGTGACTGTGAAATCATTGCTTTTAAGCTCTCCTTTGTGGAATGGCATTTTCTTTTGGAGGAAGCTATGTTCTCCATAACAATATATACAATATAACAATATATGCCTGAATTTCTGCAATCAGCCAAAAGGTTGAGCCCTCGCCAAGTACGTTGGGCGCTATTCTAATTTTGATTTCATGCTTTCCTACAGTCAAGCATAAAAAAAGCAGAACTGATCCTTTCCAGATATTTAATCCTTTAGTTACCTCAGAAGAGACACTTGCATCAAGTGAGCCAAGTAGCATCCTAGCAGTGATTAAGAGATGCCCAACTGATCCCCCACATGGACGAACTCCCCAAGAAATTTCACAAAGAAGTTTTATGTTGGGCTTACTCTCCCCTACTTCCTGGAATCAAATGCATAGCAGAACTTCTTTCCTGCTTTTACTGGTGACCCAATTGCGGACAAGATGTGAAAGAGTTCGCTTCTGCCTGAGCCCTATGTGCTCAGTTTAGGTCCTCCCCAGCTGTCACTTCTTGGACCTATATAACCTCTACTTATGTCTTAAGATCCCTGTCCAGAATTATGCACTTTGTTATAGACTTACCCCCTGCTCATAGCTTCACCACTCTCTGGGTAGAGGTACTAGACTTGCGACGTAAATGCAGCACAAAACATCACATCATAGGCCAAAAAAAAATATTAAAATAAAAAAAAAAATAATAAAAAAGTTTAAAAAAATAAATAAATTTCAAGTAAAGAAAATGCCCTTTCACCTTTTTAAAATCATGTACAATAAAAAAATAAAAAAATTAAAAGAGATATTAGGTTTTGCCACATCCATAACGACTTGATCTACCCCGTTAGATGAACGCCATAAAAAAAAACAACGTTCTAAAATAGCCATTTTTTGTCATCTTGGCTCACATAAAGTGTAATACCAAGTGATCAAAAAGTTGTATGCCCCCCCAAAATGGTACCAATGAAATCATCACCACATCCCGCAAAAAATGAGCCCCCACATAAGACAATTGCCATAAAAATAAAAAAAATGGCTTTCAGAAAATAGCAACTCAAAAATGTATTTTCAAAAATGTTTTTACCGTGTACACTTAACAAAAATAAAAAATTACACATATTAGGTATTTCTGCGTCCGTAACAACAGGCTGTTTAAAAATGTCACATGATCTACCCCATCGGGTGAATAAATAAATCTGTGTGGCATTATTTTGTCACCTTGCCCCAAAAAAGTTTTATTATATAAAACTGAAAAAAAAAAAAACATATTAGGTATTGCTGCATTCAAAATGACCTGCTCTATAAAAATATCACATGATCTACCCACTCAGGTGAATGCTGTTAAAAAAAAAAGATAATCTGTGCAAATATAGCCATTTTTTCATCATCTTGCCCCCAAAAAGTGTAATATTGAATGATCAAAAAATGATATATACCCAAAAATGGTACCAATAAGAATTTCACCTCTTCATGCAAAAAACGAGCCCCTACACAAGATGATCGGCAGAAAAATAAAAGAAATATAACTTTCAGAAAATGAAAACACAAAAACATGATTTTTGTTTTAAAAAATGTTTTTTTTGTGTAAAACTGAAACATAAAAATACACATATTTGGTATTATCGCATACGTACCAACCTGCTCTTTACTCTATATAAAAAGAACACATGATCTATGCTGTCAGGAGAACTCAGGCAAAATATAATTACCATTTCTGGTTACCTTGCCTCACGAAAAGCATAATATCGAGTGATCAAATATCATATGTACCCAAAAATAGTATCTATAAAACTGTCACCTTATCCTGTAGTTTCTAAAATGGGGTTACTTTTTCAGAGTTTATACTGTAGAGGTGCATCGGGGGGATCTTCAAATGCGACATGGCAACTTAAAATTATCCCAGTGAAATCTGCTGTCCATATGGCATATTCCCTTCTGAGCCCTGCCGTGTGCCCATACAGCAGTTTAGCACCACATATGGGTGTTTCTGCAAACTGCAGAATCAGGGTAATAAATATTGAGTTGTCTTTGGCTGTTAGCCCTTTCTGTGTTACAGGGGGGGAAAAAATGAAAATGGAAAATCTGCAAAAAAAAAGTTTTGAAATTTTACCTCCATTTTTTTTTTATTGTTATGCAACACCTAAAGTGTTACCAAAGTTTGTAAAATCAGTTTTGAATAATTTGAGGGCAGTCAATTATAAAATTTAGTCATTTATGGGTGATTTCTACTATGTAAGTCCCACAAATTGACTGCATAACTGAATTAGTACTTAAAATAGCGGTTTTGAAGATTTTCTTTAAATGTGGTGGCTCTGAGTTTTAGCGTTGGAGGGAAAGGTGTCTTTGTGGGTGACTCCGTTTCTGGTTTTCACCTTGTCTTTTTCGCTCGATTGCTGGATCAGACACTGTAGGGTACCGTAGTTCCAGAGGTTTTAGATGCAACAATATTTTACCCCCTGGATCTCCAAGTCCACGTATCACTTTGTAATCTTGTGTAATAGGGGCTTTTGGTTGGGTAGTGGAAGATATATCCCTACTTGAACTATCACACCCTGCCTAAAAGCAGAGGTGTCTCCCGCCTAAATGCGGAAGAATCGCCCCAAAGGGAGTGGCTGACTGTCATGCCCTGCTTGGACGGTGTGCGGAGGTCTGTCAGATTGGCAGCATGTGTCTGAATGTGGGCTTAGCAGCATAGGGAGAGAAGTTATGGATGTGCTAGGAGGTGACCTGTCCCCAGCATTTAGCCTAGACACTTGTGTATTTGGTTGTCTGTATATCTGAGTTCCTGTCCGCCAAGACATTATAACCCGCCATACTGTGACTGCCATTACTCAGCGGTTTTGTGATGGCGTCAATTGATGCACTGGTTGACCGCATGCAGGGATTATCCCTAGAGGTCACAGATCTGCGTAGTTCGGTCACAAAGTGTCAGAGTGTTCTGGCATCAGGTGCAGGTCAAATTGGTGGGGAGCCTAAAGTCGCTCTTCCCGAGAAATTTACAGGGGGTGCGGATAATTTTATCCACTTTAAAGAGTCATGCAAACTGTATTTTCGACTGCGTCCATTTTCGTCAGGTGATGAAAGTCAGAGGGTTGGTCTCATCATGTCTCTGCTTAAAGGGGACGCGCAATACTGGGCTTTTTCTCTGCCGCCCGGTTCTCTGGCCCTCCGGTTGGTGGAGGAATTTTTCAAAGCCCTGGGATTGATTTACGATGACCCAAATCGGGTCTTGATGGCAGAATCTAAATTGCGTAACTTATTACAGGGTGAACATACTGCAGAGGTTTACTGCGTAGAGTTTAGGAGGTGGGCTACTGAGTCAGGTTGGAACGACCCTGTGTTACGTAGTCAGTTTTGTCAGGGGTTATCTGAGAGGTTAAAAGATGCCCTGGCTTTTCATGAGTATCCGGATACTCTAGAGAATTCCATGTCTTTGGCTATACGGTTGAATAGACGTATCAGAGAGAGGTGTAAGGGTCCCTCCGCGCAAGGGATCCCTTCTGTGTGTGGTTTCGTCTCACCTGCTGCCCAGGGTGATATTAATTATAACTCTGGGGTAGGGGAGGAACCCATGCAGTTGGGTCAGATATCTTTTCGTTCTGATAGGAAAAACTTTAGGAGATTACTTAAACTATGTTACTACTGTGAATGGATGCAAGGTATGCAAGCTCCCTGTAATTCTCGTTTTCTCCTTCCAGCTATGGTGGCGCTAGACTCAAGAAAATTTTCTGTGGAGGTATTCATTGACTGTGGTGCTGGGTTAAACCTTATTGACTTTCTTTTTCTTCAAAATCTGGGTCTAAGTACGTGCACTTTTGAAAGGGAGATTCCGGTGTTTGCAATAGATTCTTCACCTCTTTCTCAAAGGAGTCTCACTCATATTCCACATGGTATTCAGTTGAGGGTGGGTGATTCACATGTAGAGTTTATATCTTGTTTTGTCATGAGGGATTTGCCTGCTCTTATAGTCCTAGGTAGAGTTGAGCGAACACCTGGATGTTCGGGTTTGAGAAGTTCGGCCGAACTTCCCGAAAATGTTCGGGTTCGGGATCCGAACCCGATCCGAACTTCGTCCCGAACCCGAACCCCATTGAAGTCAATGGGGACCCGAACTTTTCGGCACTAAAACGGCTGTAAAACAGCCCAGGAAAGGGCTAGAGGGCTGCAAAAGGCAGCAACATGTAGGTAAATCCCCTGCAAACAAATGTGGATAGGGAAATGAATTAAAATAAAAATTAAATAAATAAAAATTAACCAAAATCAATTGGAGAGAGGTCCCATAGCAGAGAATCTGGCTTCCCGTCACCCACCACAGGAACAGTCCATTCTCAGATATTTAGGCCCCGGCACCCAGGCAGAGGAGAGAGGTCCCGTAACAGAGAATCTGGCTTCATGTCAGCAGAGAATCAGTCTTCATATCATAGCAGAGAATCAGGCTTCACGTCACCCACCACTGCAACAGTCCATTTTCATAAATTTAGGCCCAGCACCCAGGCAGAGGAGAGAGGTCCCGTAACAGAGGATCTGGCTTCATGTCAGCAGAGAATCAGTCTGCATGTCATAGCAGAGAATCAGGCTTCACGTCAGCCACCACTGCAACAGTCCATTGTCATAAATTTAGGCCCAGCACCCAGGCAGAGGAGAGAGGTCCCGTAACAGAGGATCTGGCTTCATGTCAGCAGAGAATCAGTCTGCATGTCATAGCAGAGAATCAGTCTTCATGTCATAGCAGAGAATCAGGCTTCACGTCACCCACCACTGTAAGAGTCCATTTTCATAAATTTAGGCCCAGCACCCAGGCAGAGGAGAGAGGTCCCGTAACAGACAATCTGGCTTCATGTCAGCAGAGAATCAGTCTACATGTCAAAGCAGAGAATCAGGCTTCACGTCACCCACCACTGCAACAGTCCATTTTCATAAATTTAGGCCCAGCACCCAGGCAGAGGAGAGAGGTCCCGTAACAGACAATCTGGCTTCATGTCAGCAGAGAATTAGTCTGCATGTCATAGCAGAGAATCAGGCTTCATGTCAGCCACCAATGCAACAGTCCATTGTCAGATATTTAGGCCCAGCACCCAGGCAGAGGAGAGAGGTCCTGTAACAGAGGATCTGGCTTCATGTCAGCAGAGAATCAGTCTTCATATCATAGCAGAGAATCAGGCTTAACGTCACCCACCACTGCAACAGTCCATTTTCATAAATTTAGGCCCAGCACCCAGGCAGAGGAGAGAGGTCCCGTAACAGACAATCTGGCTTCATGTCAGCAGAGAATCAGTCTTCATGTCATAGCAGAGAATCAGGCTTCACGTCACCCACCACTGTAAGAGTCCATTTTCATAAATTTAGGCCCAGCACCCAGGCAGAGAAGAGAGGTCCCGTAACAGACAATCTGGCTTCATGTCAGCAGAGAATTAGTCTGCATGTCATAGCAGAGAATCAGGCTTCACGTCAGCCACCAATGCAACAGTCCATTGTCAGATATTTAGGCCCAGCACCCAGGCAGAGGAGAGAGGTCCCGTAACAGAGGATCTGGCTTCATGTCAGCAGAGAATTAGTCTGCATGTCATAGCAGAGAATCAGGCTTCACGTCACCCAACATTGGAACAGTCCATTGGCATATATTTAGGCCCTGGCACCCAGACAGAGGAGAGGTTCATTCAACTTTGGGTAGCCTCGCAATATAATGGTAAAATGAAAATAAAAATAGGATTGAATGAGGAAGTGCCCTGGAGTCCAATAATATATGGTTAAGGGGAGGTAGTTAATGTCTAATCTGGACAAGGGACGGACAGGTCCTGTGGGATCCATGCCTGGTTCATTTTTATGAACGTCAGCTTGTCCACATTAGCTGTAGACAGGCGGCTGCGTTTGTCTGTAATGACGCCCCCTGCCGTGCTGAATACACGTTCAGACAAAACGCTGGCCGCCGGGCAGGCAAGCACCTCCAAGGCATAAAAGGCTAGCTCTGGCCACGTGGACAATTTAGAGACCCAGAAGTTGAATGGGGCCGAACCATCAGTCAGTACGTGGAGGGGTGTGCACACGTACTGTTCCACCATGTTAGTGAAATGTTGCCTCCTGCTAACACGTTGCGTATCAGGTGGTGGTGCAGTTAGCTGTGGCGTGTTGATAAAAGTTTTCCACATCTCTGCCATGCTAACCCTGCCCTCAGAGGAGCTGGCCGTGACACAGCTGCCTTGGCGACCTCTTGCTCCTCCTCTGCCTTGGCCTTGGGCTTCCACTTGTTCCCCTGTGACATTTGGGAATGCTCTCAGTAGCGCATCTACCAACGTGCGCTTGTACTCGCGCATCTTCCTATCACGCTCCAGTGCAGGAAGTAAGGTGGGCACATTGTCTTTGTAGCGTGGATCCAGCAGGGTGGCAACCCAGTAGTCCGCACAGGTTAAAATGTGGGCAACTCTGCTGTCGTTGCGCAGGCACTGCAGCATGTAGTCGCTCATGTGTGCCAGGCTGCCCAGGGGTAAGGACAAGCTGTCCTCTGTGGGAGGCGTATCGTCATCGTCCTGCCTTTCCCCCCAGCCACGCACCAGTGATGGACCCGAGCTGCGTTGGGTGCCACCCCGCTGTGACCATGCTTCATCCTCATCCTCCTCCACCTCCTCCTCATCCTCGTCCTCCTCGTCCTCCAGTAGTGGGCCCTGTCTGGCCACATTTGTACCTGGCCTCTGCTGTTGCCAAAAACCTCCCTCTGAGTCACTTCGAAGAGACTGGCCTGAAAGTGCTAAAAATGACCCCTCTTCCTCCTCCTCCTCCTCCTGGGCCACCTCCTCTTCCATCATCGCCCTAAGTGTTTTCTCAAGGAGACATAGAAGTGGTATTGTAACGCTGATAACGGCGTCATCGCCACTGGCCATGTTGGTGGAGTACTCGAAACAGCGCAACAGGGCACACAGGTCTCGCATGGAGGCCCAGTCATTGGTGGTGAAGTGGTGCTGTTCTGTAGTGCGACTGACCCGTGCGTGCTGCAGCTGAAACTCCACTATGGCCTGCTGCTGCTCGCACAGTCTGTCCAGCATGTGCAAGGTGGAGTTCCACCTGGTGGGCACGTCGCATATGAGGCGGTGAGCGGGAAGGCCGAAGTTACGCTGTAGCGCAGACAGGCGAGCAGCAGCAGGATGTGAACGCCGGAAGCGCGAACAGACGGCCCGCACTTTATGCAGCAGCTCTGACATGTCGGGGTAGTTGTTAATGAACTTCTGCACCACCAAATTCAGCACATGCACCAAGCAAGGGATGTGCGTCAAATTGGCTAGTCCCAGAGCTGCAACGAGATTTCGCCCATTATCACACACCACCAGGCCGGGCTTGAGGCTCACCGGCAGCAACCACTCGTCGGTCTGTTGTTCTATACCCCGCCACAACTCCTGTGCGGTGTGGGGCCTGTCCCCCAAACATATGAGTTTCAGAATGGCCTGCTGACGTTTACCCCGGGCTGTGCTGAAGTTGGTGGTGAAGGTGTGTGGCTGACTGGATGAGCAGGTGGAAGAAGAGGACGAGGAAGCTGAGAAGGAGGAGGTGGCAACAGGAGGCAAAGAATGTTGCCCTGCGATCCTTGGCGGCGGAAGGACGTGCGCCAAACAGCTCTCCGCCTGGGGCCCAGCTGCCACTACATTTACCCAGTGTGCAGTTAGGGAGATATAGCGTCCCTGGCCGTGCTTACTGGTCCACGTATCTGTGGTTAGGTGGACCTTGCTACAGATGGCGTTGCGCAGTGCACACTTGATTTTATCGGATACTTGGTTGTGCAGGGAAGGCACGGCTCTCTTGGAGAAGTAGTGGCGGCTGGGAACAACATACTGTGGGACAGCAAGCGACATGAGCTGTTTGAAGCTGTCTGTGTCCACCAGCCTAAATAACAGCATTTCATAGGCCAGTAGTTTAGAAATGCTGGCATTCAGGGCCAGGGATCGAGGGTGGCTAGGTGGGAATTTACGCTTTCTCTCAAATGTTTGTGAGATGGAGAGCTGAACGCTGCCGTGTGACATGGTTGAAACGCTTGGTGACGGAGGTGGTGGTGGTGTTGGTGGTACATCCCCTGTTTGCTGGGCGGCAGGTGCCAACGTTCCTCCAGAGGCAGAGGAAGAGGCCGAGGCGGCAGCAGCAGAAGAGGTAGCAGGGGGAGCCTGAGTGACTTCCTTGGTTTTAAGGTGTTTACTCCACTGCAGTTCATGCTTTGCATGCAGGTGCCTGGTCATGCAGGTTGTGCTCAGGTTCAGAACGTTAATGCCTCGCTTCAGGCTCTGATGGCACAGCGTGCAAACCACTCGGGTCTTGTCGTCAGCACATTGTTTGAAGAAGTGCCATGCCAGGGAACTCCTTGAAGCTGCCTTTGGGGTGCTCGGTCCCAGATGGCGGCGGTCAGTAGCAGGCGGAGTCTCTTGGCGGCGGGTGTTCTGCTTTTGCCCACTGCTCCCTCTTTTGCTACGCTGTTGGCTCGGTCTCACCACTGCCTCTTCCTCCGAACTGTGAAAGTCAGTGGCACGACCTTCATTCCATGTGGGGTCTAGGACCTCATCGTCCCCTGCATCGTCTTCCACCCAGTCTTGATCCCTGACCTCCTGTTCAGTCTGCACACTGCAGAAAGACGCAGCAGTTGGCACCTGTGTTTCGTCATCATCAGAGACATGCTGAGGTGGTATTCCCATGTCCTCATCATCAGGAAACATAAGTGGTTGTGCGTCAGTGCAGTCTATGTCTTCCACCGCTGGGGAAGGGCTAGGTGGATGCCCTTGGGAAACCCTGCCAGCAGAGTCTTCAAACAGCATAAGAGACTGCTGCATAACTTGAGGCTCAGACAGTTTCCCTGATATGCATGGGGGTGATGTGACAGACTGATGGGGTTGGTTTTCAGGCGCCATCTGTGCGCTTTCTGCAGAAGACTGGGTGGGAGATAATGTGAACGTGCTGGATCCACTGTCGGCCACCCAATTGACTAATGCCTGTACCTGCTCAGGCCTTACCATCCTTAGAACGGCATTGGGCCCCACCATATATCGCTGTAAATTCTGGCGGCTACTGGGACCTGAGGTAGTTGGTACACTAGGACGTGTGGATGTGGCAGAACGGCCACGTCCTCTCCCAGCACCAGAGGGTCCACTAACACCACCACGACCATGTCCACGTCCGCGTCCCTTACTAGATGTTTTCCTCATTGTTATGGTTCACCACAACAACAAAAATATTATTTGGCCCAATGTAACGACAGATTTAGCGGGATATAAATTTGAGGCCTAGTATTTAGGCGCTGGGTGACCGGTATGGATTTACTAACAGAATTAGACTTGGAAATGCACAGTAGCGTGTGTGTGAAGTTATTCTGAATGACCCTATGTGCACCTTGAATATTATATACTCTTTTAGGGATAGATTTCAAATAGCTCTGATATAGCAGAAACCACTAAATTATGAAATTGCTAAATTGGGAATTGTATTTCAACCCAGAACAAAAAATGTGCTTTGACGGACACTAAATAACTTGCCCATCCACAACAGGACAGCGGTAACGACAGATTTAGCGGGATATAAATTTGAGGCCTAGTATTTAGGCGCTGGGTGACCGGTATGGATTTACTAACAGAATTAGACTTGGAAATGCACAGTAGCGTGTGTGTGAAGTTATTCTGAATGACCCTATGTGCACCTTGAATATTATATACCCTTTTAGGGATAGATTTCAAATAGCTCTGATATAGCAGAAACCACTAAATTATGAAATTGCTAAATTAGGAATTGTATTTCAACACAAAACAAAAAATGTGCTTTGACGGACACTAAATAACTTGCCCATCCACAACAGGACAGCGGTAACGACAGATTTAGCGGGATATAAATTTGAGGCCTAGTATTTAGGCGCTGGGTGACCGGTATGGATTTAGTGACAGAATTAGACTTGGAAATGCACAGTAGCGTGTGTGTGAAGTTATTCTGAATGACCCTATGTGCACCTTGAATATTAAATACCCTTTTAGGGATAGATTTCAAATAGCTCTGATATAGCAGAAACCACTAAATTATGAAATTGCTAAATTGGGAATTGTATTTCAACCCTGAACAAAAAATGTGCTTTAACGGACACTAAATAACTTGCCCAGCCACAACAGTACAGCGGTAATGACAGATTTAGCGGGATATAAATTTGAGGCCTAGTATTTAGGCGCTGGGTGACCAGTATGGATTTACTAACAGAATTAGACTTGGAAATGCACAGTAGCGTGTGTGTGAAGTTATTCTGAATGACCCTATGTGCACCTTGAATATTATATACCCTTTTAGGGATAGATTTCAAATAGCTCTGATATAGCAGAAACCACTAAATTATGAAATTGCTAAATTGGGAATTGTATTTCAACCCTGAACAAACAATTTGCTTTAACGGACACTAAATAACTTGCCCAGCCACAACAGTACAGCGGTAACGACAGATTTAGCGGGATATAAATTTGAGGCCTAGTATTTAGGCGCTGGGTGACCAGTATGGATTTACTAACAGAATTAGACTTGGAAATGCACAGTAGCGTGTGTGTGAAGTTATTCTGAATGACCCTATGTGCACCTTGAATATTATATACCCTTTTAGGGATAGATTTCAAATAGCTCTGATATAGCAGAAACCACTAAATTATGAAATTGCTAAATTGGGAATTGTATTTCAACCCTGAACAAAAAATGTGCTTTGACGGACACTAAATAACTTGCCCAGCCACAACAGTACAGCGGTAACGACAGATTTAGCGGGATATAAATTTGAGGCCTAGTATTTAGGCGCTGGGTGACCGGTATGGATTTAGTGACAGAATTAGACTGGGATATGGCCAAAAAATAACCACACTATTGCTGGTTAAATGCACTTGGTGTGACAGCTTGACCAACCACACTACTGAGGGTTAAATGCACTTGGTGACAGGCGCAGCTTGCCCCTGATGTAGTATATTGCCAAAAAAATGAACAGACTATTGCTGGTTAAATGCACTTGGTGTGACAGCTTCACCCTGATGTAGGCTTTAGCCAAAAAACAACCACACCATTGAGGGTTAAATGCACTTGGTGACAGGCGCAGCTTGCCCCTGATGTAGTATATGGCCAAAAAATGAACAGACTATTGCTGGTTAAATGCACTTGGTGTGACAGCTTGACCAACCACACTACTGAGGGTTAAATGCACTTGGTGACGGGCGCAGCTTGCCCCTGATGTAGTATATGGGCAAAAAATGAACAGACTATTGCTGGTTAAATGCACTTGGTGTGACAGCTTGACCAACCACACTACTGAGGGTTAAATGCACTTGGTGATGGGCGCAGCTTGCCCCTGATTTAGTATATGGCTAAAAAATGAACAGACTATTGCTGGTTAAATGCACTTGGTGTGACAGCTTCACCCTGATGTAGGCTTTAGCCAAAAAACAACCACACCATTGAGGGTTAAATGCACTTGGTCGCAGCTTGGATGCACTTGGTCGCAGCACCGCACAAGACACAAAATGGCCGCCGATCACCCCAGAAAAAAGTGACTGGCAAACGGTCTGGGCAGCCTAAAAACTGTGAGCAATTGAATTTCAGCAGCTCAATGATGCACAGCTGCAGATCGATCGATTAATCAAGTCCTTTAGAGGAGTTAATCTGCCTTATCTCGCCCTACTGTCGCAGCCGCAACCTCTCCCTACGCTAATCAGAGCAGAGTGACGGGCGGCGCTATGTGACTCCAGCTTAAATAGAGGCTGGGTCACATGGTGCTCTGGCCAATCACAGCCATGCCAATAGTAGGCATGGCTGTGACGGCCTCTTGGGGCAAGTAGTATGACGCTTGTTGATTGGCTGCTTTGCAGCCTTTCAAAAAGCGCCAAGAAAGCGTCACAAAAGCGCCAAGAAAGCGACGAACACCGAACCCGGACTTTTACGAAAATGTCCGGGTTCGGGTCCGTGTCACGGACACCCCAAAATTCGGTACGAACCCGAACTATACAGTTCGAGTTCGCTCATCCCTAGTCCTAGGTTTACTGTGGTTGACAAAACATAATCCAATTATTGATTGGCAAGCAAGACAAATTATTGGTTGGGGAGAATTTTGTTCGGAGAATTGTCTTGGCACATCTATCTCTGGGGTGTCCACGGCGGTTCTACCTCAATATCTCTCAGACTTTGCGGATGTCTTTTCGGAGGGTGGGACCCAGGAATTGCCCCCTCATCGTGATTATGATTGCCCAGTTAATCTCATCCCAGGAGCTAAGTTGCCAAAGTCTCGCCTTTACAATCTTTCCCAACCTGAAAGAGAGGTCATGCGAAAGTATATCGCCGAGAGTTTGGCAAAAGGTCATATTTTTTGTCAAGAAAAAGGATGGATCACTGAGACCGTGCTTGGATTTTCAGCAATTGAACCGTATTACGGTCCGGGATCCCTATCCCCTTCCTTTGATCTCCGACCTTTTTGATCAGATTGTTGGTGCCAGGGTGTTCTCCAAGTTGGATTTGAGAGGGGCCTACAATCTGATCAGAGTCAAGGAAGGGGATGAGTGGAAGACGGCCTTCAATACGCACGAGGGTCATTTTGAGAATCTGGTTATGCCTTTTGGGTTGACGAATGCGCCAGCGTTATTTAAGCGATTCGTCAATGACATTTTTTATCGCTTGGCGGGGAGGTTCATGGTAGTTTACTTAGATGACATTTTAATTTACTCTCCTGATCTGAAGACCCATCAGGATCATGTGAGACAGGTTTTGACGATTCTTCAGGAGAATAAGTTATATGCCAAATTGGAAAAATTGGTGTTTTCTGTGCAGGAGCTTCAGTTTTTGGCATATCTGCTTTCCGACTCTGGTTTTCGTATGGACCCCGAAAAAGTCTGGGAGGTTCTGGAATGGGACCGACCAGAGAATCAGAAAGCTTTGATGCGGTTTTTGGGGTTTACTAACTATTATAGAAAATGTATTCTAAACTATTCCACCATTGTTAAACCTCTGACTGATATGACAAAGAAGGGCACCATTCGTGGTGGAGGTGGATGCATCAGAAGTGGGGGTGGGAGCGGTGCTGTCGCAAGGTTCTTTTCCTGGCAAATGGATCCTGTGTGCTTTCTTTTCCAAGAAGCTCTCGGTCGCCGAGAGGAACTATGATGTGGGAGATAGAGAGTTGCTTGCTATAAAGTTGGCCTTTGAGGAATGGCGTCACTGGTTGGAGGGGGCTTCTCACCCCGTTACTGTTTAGGCTACTTTCACACTAGCGTTCGGGTGTCCGCTTGTGAGCTCCGTTTGAAGGGGCTCACAAGCGGCCCCGAACGCATCCGTCCAGCCCTAATGCATTCTGAGTGGACGTGGATCCGCTCAGAATGCATCAGTCTAGCAGCGTTCAGCCTCTGCTCCTCTCAGCAGGCGGACACCTGAACACTGCTTGCAGCGTTCGGGTGTCCGCCTGGCCGTGCGGAGGCAAGCGGATCCATCCAGACTTACAATGTAAGTCAATGGGGACGGATCCGTTTGAAGATGACACAATATGGCTCAATCTTCAAACGGATCCGTCCCCCATTGACTTTCAATGTAAAGTCTGGACGGATCCGTTCAGGCTACTTTCACACTTAGAAATTTTTTAACAATATAATGCAGACGGATCCATTCTGAACGGAGCCACCGTCTGCATTATATGAGCGGATCCGTCTCAGACGGATCCGCTCTGAACGCAAGTGTGAAAGTAGCCTTATATGGATCATAAGAATTTGGCTTACCTGCAATCTGCCAAGCGTCTGAACCCTAGACAGGCCAGATGGTCACTGTTTTTTTTTACCAGGTTCAATTTTGTTGTTACTTTTCGTCCGGGGGTCAAAAACATCAAGGCAGATTAGTTGTCTCGCAGTTTTCCTTGCGGAGGTTGATCAGAGGATCCTGCTTTGATTTTGGCTGACAGGTTTGTGGTTTCTGCTCTGTATGCCGAATTGGAGATGGAGGTGTTGGGAGCCCAGGAGGGGGCTCCTGATTCCTGTCCCCCAGGGAGGTTGTCTGTTCCCGAAGAACTGTGATACAAGGTTTTCAAGGAACATCACAATACTGTCCTTGCCGGATATCCTGGTGGTAAGTCCACCTGTGACCTTGTGTCTCGGAGGTTCTGGTGGCCCGGGTTACATAGGAGCATTGAGGATTACGTGGCAGCGTGTGAGACCTGTGCACGATCTAAGGTTGCTCATACTCGACCGGCTGGTTAACCCCTTCCTTTATCTATTCCGTCTCGTCCTTGGACGCACTTGTCCATGGACTTTATTAAGGATCTTCTTCCGAGTTCCTCGGGGAAAACAGTAATTTTGGTGGTAGTTGATCGTTTTAGCAAGATGACTCATTTTATATTGTTAACTAGTCTGCCTAATGCCAAGACTCTTGTGCACATTTTTGTTGACAATATCGTGAGATTGCATGGTATTCCTTCGGATGTGGTTTCTGATAGGGGCACGCAGTTTGTCTCCAGGTTCTGGAGGGCGTTCTGCTCTCGGCTTGCCATTCAACTTTCGTTCTCTTCGGCTTTCTATCCGCAGTCGAATGGACAGATGGAGCGTACTAATCAGAACCTGGAGACCTACTTGAGGTGCTTTGTGGCGGAGAATCAGGAGGACTGGTCCTCATTCCTGCCCTCAGCGGAGTTTGCTTTGAATAACCGTAGACAGGAATCCACGGGTAAGTCGCCATTTTTTGGCGCATATGATTTTCATCCGCAGTTTGGTACCTTTTCTGGGACTAGTTCCTCTGGGATGCCAGAGGAGGAAAGGTTTTCTTCTACCTTATCCTCTATCTGGCGGAGGATACAAGTGAATTTGGAGATGATGGGTGAGAGATATAAGCGAATGGCTGACAGGAGACGTGTGACTGGTCCGGACCTGTGTGTGGGTGATCTGGTGTGGTTGTCCACTAAAAACATTGAATTGAGAGTGCCATCTTGGAAACTGGGTCCAAGATTTATCGGTCTGTACAAAATATCTGCGCTGATCAATCCAGTAGCGTTTCGACTGGATCTTCTGCAGACTTGGAGGATCCATGATGTGTTCCATAGATCTTTATTGAAAAAATATGTGAGACCAGTGGAACCATCGCCATTGCCCCCTCCTCCTGTTCTGGTCGATGGGAATTTAGAGTTCGAGATCTCCAGGATTCTTGATTCTAGAGTTCTTCGGGGTTCCCTTCAGTACCTGGTACACTGGAGGGGATACGGCCCTGAGGAGAGTATGTGGGTTCCGGCACTGGAGGTCAACGCTAGTCGACTGGTTAGGGCTTTTCACAGAGCCCACCCGGATAAGGTTGGTCCGGGGTGCCCGGAGGTCCCCCGTAGAAGGTGGGGTACTGTCATGCCCTGCTCGGACGGTGTGCGGACGTCTGTCAGATTGGCAGCATGTGTCTAACCTTTTGTTCGTTTTGGAATCATGCTGGATCCGCCTTCCTTCAGGTGCTCTGGGTGGGGTCATTGGCTTAAATTGTCTTCAATCCCAGAGGGCCATGCGGGTTATAGAATTCATTCTGGCCTTGGATTCAGGAAGGAAGGATTGTCTGTTCCAGCTCAGATAAGTTTTGTTTCTGTTTGTGTTGTTTGCGGTCTAGGCTATTTGTGTGTCTTCTGCCCCTTCTCCCCTTTCACCATCTCAAGGATTCTAGGGTGTTTGCAGTCCAGGCACGAGGACACTTCATACCTACTATCAAGGTCTGAATGTGGGCTTAGAAGCATAGGGAGAGAAGTTAGGGATATGCTAGGAGGTGACCTGTCCCCAGCATCTAGCCTAGACACTTGTGTATTTGGTTATCTGTGTATCTGAGTTCCTGTCCGCTGTGACACTGACCCTAGCAATAACTTTCCCTTTCTAAATGCATTGCTCCCAAGCAGTAACCATGCTGTTTTTTAGGCATACCATCCCGACGCGTTTCCTCTGTCAAAGTAGAGGACAGATTCATCAGGGGATGAAAAATATATAATAGAGCTTGATAGCTGCAACGATGTGCCGGCTGGATGTAAGCAGTCCACTTGGTATCTCTAGGCTGCTCCCTAATATACCCAATCTAATCAATAGAGGTTACTACACCTGTTCCTTACGTGCTTCCATGTCGTGCGTTCCAGCTCACTGCACCTGCGCCAGATGTCTTGTCAATCCGCAGGTGGCGGTAACCGCTTTGGAACGCATGACGTCATCAATGTGTGTGCTTTCCCGCAGGGATGCATCTATGTCGTGTGTTCGCTGCCGTACTCCTGCACAGGCGCATAAACAATATCCAGGTGTCTGCGCAGTGGAGATCCCGAGTGGGTATATTCGGGCAATCTCAGCTTGTGCGCAAAAGAGACGTCCCTAGGCGTAGGCACCGGGCTCTCCCCAGCTGTTAGAATTCCAATAGTGAAATACTATTGGAAAACACTGATAAAAAAAGTAGTTGTTGTGCGCAAACGCACAAGAACTATAGGTCATTTAGTCACTAGTACAGAGGGGCAAAATACACCTATCTATGTAAAAGCTATCCCCTATATTTAGATAGTTGCCTTTTGTTTATGTGAAGTAATAGAATGTTTACATCACATTGAAAGGAATAAGACTATCAGTAGGATATTGGTGGATGTATATCTGTTTGTGGCACTTTCTTTTGGGTACTTTACATTAGGATCAAGGGGCAATAAAAAAAGGGGACAAAGTTTTCGTTTTGCCCACATATTGCAGCAGACATGTGCATGTACATAAATACACGACTCTAGTTGTTTTGCAATTTGTAAAATCTCTGATGGTATATGTTTTTTGGGTCGTGTGACTGGTAAAGATCTTTGTTTGACATATATATTGGCAAGCTATACAGGTGCCACATCTAAAAGGTACCAATAGGTTTTCTGTCCAGCCATGTACCTGGTTTATTCAGTGGTGTGTTATGGCTATGGACAAACCTATCCCACAGGGATCTACCCCTTCTATATGTGATTGCAGGGTATGATGGAAGAAAATCTTTGACATCTAGATCCAAAAGTAACATTTCCCAGTATTTCTGCAGGATATTTCTCACTTCCCTGCTACAGTTATCATATGTTCCCACTATTCCAACCATGGACCTGTCCGCAGTATGGTCTTGTCTTTACCGGGCAATAGTGATGTCCCAAACTATTCGCCGGCGAACATATACATCATCATTGAGTAAACTTTGACCCTGTACCTCACAGTCAGCAGACACATTCCAGCCAATCAGCAGCAGACCGTCCCTCCCAGACCCTCCCACCTCCTGGACAGCATCCATTTTAGATTCATTCGGAATCTGCATTCACAGTAAGAGGAGGGAGAGTGTAGCTGCTGCTGATTCAATAGGGAAAGCGTTAGCTAGGGCATTGTTCTGTGTCCACAGACTCATCTGCTGTTAGGACAGTGTCCTGACAGCACCCCAAAAAGCCCTTTTCAGGGCTGGTACATCAGTGTGCTTTTTTTTTATATACATATATATTGCAGTTGCCTGGCTGCCCGTGTGTGAGAGGCTGCAGGCTCAGTTATAGACAGCACCATTCATACAGGGTGTGACAGAAAATGCCTCGCAGATAAAAAAAAATTATATTTAATATTTTTCTGTGACATAATCACATTTGCAAGCCCGTGTGTGTCAGGCCCACACATACTGCATACTGGCTAGTGGCTAGGCCTCCACTCATACCGTTACAGGGTGTCATTCACTCAAATACCTTGCAGAAAAAAAAAATTATATAGAAAATTTTTCTGTGAGATAATCACATTTGCAAGCCTGTGTGCATTAGGCCCACACAAACTGTTTTGTGCCCACTGGCTAGTGGCTAGGCCTGCACTCATACCGTTACAGGGTGTCATTCACTCAAATACCTTGCAGAAAGAAAAAAATATATATATTGAAAATTTTTCTGTGATATAATCACATTTGCAAGCCCGTGTGTGTCAGGCCCACACAGACTGTACTGTGCTCACTGCCCAACACTTATATAGGGTGGCACAGTACCTTGCACGTATAGTAACACTTAGCTAATAAAAAATGACAGGCAGAGGCAGGCCACGCCGCAGGGGCTGTCGTGTTCGTGGTGCTGTGATTTCCACTGGCCCTGGAATAATGCCCAGTGTTCAGAGGCCACGTACCCTGAACCCAAAAAATTCAGAGAAAATAGTTGACTGGCTTACACAGGACACCCAATCTACAACAGCTTCCGCTAAGAACCTTGACGCACCATCCTCCTCCAGCTCAGCTTTGGTCACCTGTTCTCAAGTTACCACTCTCCCGCCCGCCGCCACCACCACCACAGCCGCTTCACTTGATCCCTCAGAGGAGTTATTTACACATCAGTTGGATGAAATTAGTGATGCACAACCATTATTGCCAGGGGATGTAGATAACAGGGATATGTCTCAGTCAGGCAGCATTGCACCCATGGACGTACCGTGTGATGATGATGATGATGTTGTACCCGCTGCTGCTTCCTTTGCTGAGGTGTCAGATACAAGTGAAGTGGTTGATGATGACGATGTGTCTGTGGATGCCACGTAGGTGCCTGCTCGAAGAGAAGAAGAAGAGGGGGAAAGTTCAGAAGGGGAGACAGAGAGAAGGAGGAGACGAGTTGGAAGCAGGGGGTGTCTGTAAAGGAAATGTTTGAGCGTAAGAAGCCAATGTCACAGAGTCACCCCCTTGCCCGGCGTCTGGCAGCTGGCTTGACGGAACTCTTAGCCCGCCAGCTTTTACCATACCAGCTGGTGGAGTCTGAGGCCTTCAAAAAATTTGTCGCTATTGGGACACCACAGTGGAAGGTACCCGGACAATTTTTTTTTTCTAATAAGGCAATCCCAAACCTCTACTCAGTGATTGAAAAGGAAGTCATGGCGTCTCTGGCATACAGTGTTGGGGGCAAGGGTCCATCTGACCACTGATATCTGGTCTGCAAAGCACGGTCAGGGCAGGTATATCACCTACACTGCGCATTGGGTCAACCTGCTGACGGCTGCCAAGCATGGAATGCGTGGCTCTGCAGCGGAGTTGGTGACACCGCCACGACTTGCAGGCAGGCCTACTGCCACCTCCTCTACTCCTCATACTCCATCCTCTTCCATAACCTCCTTGGCTGAGTCCTCTTCTGCTGCGGCGTCTGGCTGCACATCAACTGAATCCCCCCAGCTCCCCAGGGGCTATTCCACATCCCGGATACGACAGTGTCACGCTGTCTTGGGGTTGACTTGCCTGAAAGCAGAGAGCCACACCGGACCAGCACTCCTGTCCGCCCTGAACGCACAGGTGGATCAGTGGCTGACCCCGGCAAACGAGTATTTGTATGACCGGGGTGCTAGGACAGCCTCTGCGGAGCTGGGAATTTTTTTGCCACGTTACTGGACGCTCATGCGCAGTGGCTGTAGGCTCATGCGTCCTTTTGAGGAGGTGACAAACCTAGTCAGTCTCACCAACAATCAGCGACCTCATCCCATTTGTTTTCTTCCTGGAGCGTGCCCTGGGAAGAGTGCTGGATCAGGCTGTAGATGAGCGTGAAGAGGAAGAGTTGTGGTCACCATCACCACCAGAAACAGCCTTGTCATCATCGTTTGCCGGACCTGCGGCAACGCTGCAAGAGGAGTATGAGGAAGAGGAGTCGGAGGAGGAATGTGGCTTTGAGGAGGAGGAAGACCAACCACAGCAGGCATCCCAGGGTGCTTGTTGTTGTCACCTATCTGGGACCCGTGGTGTTGTACGTGGCTGGGGGGGGGGAGAACAGACCGCCAATGACATCAGTGAGGAGGAGGAATGGGAAATGAGTAGCTCGGCATCCAACCTTGTGCAAATGGGGTCTTTCATGCTGTCATGTTTGTTGAGGGACCCTCATATAAAAAGGATGAAGGAGAACGACCTGTACTGGGTAGCCACGCTACTAGACCCCCGGTATAAGCAGAAAGTGGCGGAAATGTTACCAAATTACCGGAAGTCAGAAAGGATGCAGCAGTTCAAAACCAAACTAAAAAATATGCTTTACACAGCTTATAAAGGGGATGTCACAGCACAACGGGAATCTAACTGGGGAAGAGGTGAAAGTAATTCTCCTACCACGACCACGGCGGCAAGGACAGGATGCTTTACAGATGTGTTGTTGATGGAGGACATGCAGAGCTTTTTCAGTCCTACACATCGCCACAGCCCTTCGGGATCCAGCCTTAGAGAATGACTCGACCGACAGGTGGCAGACTACCTCGCCTTAACTGCAGATATCGACACTCTGAGGAGCGATGAACCCCTTGACTACTGGGTGTGCAGGCTTGACCTGTGGCCTGAGCTATCCCAGTTTGCGAGGTTGGCTTCAAGTGTCCTGTCAGAAAGGACCTTCAGTGTAGCAGGAGGCATTGTCACTGACAAAAGAAGTCGACCTTCATTAAGATGAATGAGGCATGGATCCCGAAGGGACTGATAGTAGGGGATACGTTTAACTAACAAAAGGCCTGATGACATGCCTTGGCCTCAAAATGGTCCCCACGCTGCTGTATTTAATGTCTGCATACCGGATGACTTTCGTGAATTCTCCGCCACCAACTAGGGTTCAAGTCGCAATGTTTTAGTCACCTTTCTGCCTTGAAAACATCAATCTTTCCGGCCGCTGCTACAACAATAACATTATTTTTCAGGCATGTGTACATGCCTAATTTTTCTGGCCTCTGGTGCTGCACTGTGGCTGCAAAAACAAAACAAACAAAAAAGGCACATACAAGTGTCGATTCCCCTTTCGTGATCGTTACCTTGTTGTGGTGAAGGGGCTTGCGTATCACAATGAAGCGATCATCACCTCTATGAGTGTGTTAGCAATGTTGCCACATCCCAGATGATAAGGCCGTTGCTTCATTATGATCAGACCAAAAGCGATCGGCTGGATGTTTTTTCATAGAAAAAAATTAATTTTTTTTTTTTTTTTTTTTAGTTGTATGGGGGGTTTTAATACATAAAATAAAAAAAATCATAATAAAGTCTCTTAATAGTTTATTAGAAATAATGCAGACAATTTAAAAAATCCCCATCAATTCCAATACAAAGCAAGTATAAAGCTCAGAACTAAATTTTTCCAGTTTGTCGTAATAGTTCGTTAATTCGACAATGGTTAATCAATTCGACACACGTCCCCGGATAGGGGACGTGACAGGGATTAAACTGATAGGAATAGTACTAGTTAAGACACCACTCATATAGGGTGTCACAACACATTGCTCCGTGCACGCGCAGTGCCCCAACTTGGGAGTAAGAGGACCGACCAAGCTGCTTTTTCCATCTCCCGGTTCCTAAAATCAATTCAGTTTGGTGTATCAGAGTTTGGTCTGTCACTGTGAAGGCATTCGAAGGTACCCAGCCAAATTTTTTTTTTAACAAAAGGAAATCCCACCCTGATATGGGACGTAACAGGGATTAAACTGATGAGAATAGTACTACAGAAAATAGCACTCATATCGGGTGTGACAGTAAATTGCACGGCGCAGACGCAGTGACCGTGGCGTGGATTCAAACAAAGGGGAGGGAGCCAGTGTTTTTTAACCATCTCCCCGTTCGAAAAATCAATTTAATAAATGGACCCCAGATTGGGGATGTCACGTAACAGGGATTAAACTGATGAGAATAGTACTACAGAAAATACCACTCATATCGTGTGTGACAGTAAATTGCACGGCACAGACGCAGTGACCGTGGCGTGGATTCAAACAAAGTTGAGGGAGCCAGCGTTTCTTTAACCATCTCCCCTTTCGAAAAATCAATTTAATAAATGACCCCAGATTGGGGATGTCACGTAACAGGGATTAAACTGATGAGAATAGTACTACAGAAAATAGCACTCATATCGGGTGTGACAGTAAATTGCACGGCGCAGACGCAGTGACCGTGGTGTGGATTCAAACAAAGGGGAGGGAGCCAGCAATTTTTTAACCATCTCCCCGTTCGAAAAATCTATTTAATAAATGGACCCCAGATTGGGGATGTAACAGGGATTAAACTGATGAGAAGAGAGAACTACAGGAAATACCACTCATATCGGGTGGGACAGTAAATGGCATGACGCAGACGCAGTGACCGTGGCGTGGATTCAAACAAAGGGGAGGGAGCCAGCGTTTTTTTTTAACCTATCTCCTCGTTCGAAAAATCCATTTAATAAATGGACCCCAGATTGGGGACGTAACAGGGATTAAACTGATGAGAAGAGAGAACTATAGAAAATAGCACTCATGTCGGGTGGGACAGTAAATTGCATGGCACAGACGCAGTGACTGTGGATTCAAACAAAGGGGAGGGAGCCAGCGTTTTTTTAACCATCTCCCCGTTCGAAAAATCAATTCAATTCACCTTTCCGGGACCCTTGGTGTTGTACGTGGCTGGTTGGAGGAAGAAACCTTGAATGACATCAACGGGACATGGCTAGCTTGGTATCCAACCTTGTGCAAATGGGAAGTTTGCGGTTGGGCAAACGGACTGTTAGCGGTTGTTTGCGGTGCATTAAAAGGGGAGTTTGGTCTGTCAATGTCTGTGAAGCGGGCGTAACCCTTACACTACCTGATCGATACAACATCATACCTGATCGTATACACACACTAGATGTTTTAAACCACGTTGTTAAAAAAAAAAATTGGATTGTTAGGTGATTTATGCCCTTTATGGATTAAAATCCAACTCTGCGTCAACTATGTAATTTTCCATGGGAGTTTTGCCATGGATGCCCCTCCGGCATGCCACAGTCCAGGTGTTAGTCCCCTTGAAACAACTTTTCCATCACTATTGTGGCCAGAAAGAGTCCCTGTGGGTTTTAAAATTCGCCTGCCTATAGAAGTCATTGGCAGTTCGCCCGTTTGTGAACATTTGTAGAAATTCGCGTTCGCCGTTCGCGAACGGAAAATTTGATGTTCGTGACATCTCTACCGGAAAATAGGTGAGCCCTATCTTTACTTAGGGCAGACCTAAATGCCCTTTGTAGGGTCCGATTTGGTTACCCTCTCTCATTAAACCTCGTTCTCAAATATCTAGCCTGTGTAGAGCACCCATGGGTGTGCCTTGAAAGTGGAATAGTAGGTTCAGATCTCTCTTTGCTCTGGTGAACTCCCTTTTTTTTCCCGAATGCTCAGACACAGTTTATATGAACAAGGAGCCCGTTTGATTTCAACAATGTCACCCTAAACAAAATAATGGTAAGCAGTAAAACTTGCACAGAATATTACTAGTTATAAAATTACTGCAGTATTACATGCAATGCGCGGTCAGACAGCTTCTTGCACAAAAATCTCAATCAATTACACTTTTCTCCACAGTGTGTCTCTCTCTAACAAGTTTCACTGCAAATATAAACTATGGTGAAAATAAAATAAAAGTTAGATATTGACTCTAATCAAATGAGAATACAACAGCTGAGTATATTAAACCCTATAGAAGGCTTCCAACGCTTAAATATACCCAAAGGAAACACAAATATAGTCCCGGCGTTAGCAGAAAAGAAAAGGGAAAATAGTTGGCAGCTGCATGCGTTGGGGCCCGTCTTCTCGGTTAAATATTTATAACAATGGCGGACAGTGTAGCTCACTTGTGCAGGAAAATCCTTAACTAGTGTCCAAGTCCAGAACCTATGATTCCCTGCACTTTACTAAGTTATATGATTCAGAACGGGATCTTTAGGCTCTAAGCATTTGTCTTGTGAAGATTTCAATATCAGCATGAGAAATATACACTAGGAGAGTCCACACAGTGTCTTCCAGACAAACAGCTTGTATAAATGCAGCTAGAGGTGAATGCAGGGTATTAGTTTGTGTTGATCTCACACTCTCCAGGATGCAATGTTCATAATACTTTAATATGGTGTGCAGATCTGTTACCTCTGAGAGCAGAAAATGCCAGCAACTCACTACCATTTAGTCTTTCTCCTTCCAAGAAACAATCCACTCTCTCTCTGGTCCCAGTGCAGTATAACGCTTGATCTTCTGTCTGGCCAGACAATCCAGTAACTCTATATTGAACAGCATACACTGCATCCTTTTTTTCCAGCCTTCATCGCACACCCAACAAAAACCCTCCTCCTCGGGAACTGTAGTGTCCTCTCCAAACTTGGTTCCTAGTGTGACGCAGCAATCTTTTCTAAGAACACCCCTAGTGGGAAGAACTGTGCACTGCAAATAAAGAGGGAAATAAAATAAAAGGTTAAGCATTAAACATCATCATTGCACAAAATCTATGGGGTGTTAAACCTGGTTATAAAAATCATTCTGAGTGGAACAATTCCTGCGAATGCGCAGATATTGCCCTTTTGGGATCCCACGTTTTAGACTTAGTGGGTGATGACTTTCCCATCTAAGCAAACTATTGGTTGCAGTTGGCTTCTTATATGTCTTGGTGTTTAGGAAGCCATCAATAAAAGTGATATGCAGGTCCAAGAAGGCCAGATTGCTGTCACTGACCCCAGAGGTGAAATGCATACCAATTTGATTGGTATCGAGTTCTGCCAGAAATTTCAGAAAAAAGTTCTCTGGAGCCGCTCCACAATATTCTGATGTCATCAATGTAGCGGCCCCTAGAAAACTATCCTCGATGTCCAGAGACCACTCTCTACGAAGACCACTGTGTCCTCCCACCAGCCCAGGAATAAACTGGCATATGTGGGGGCACAGGCACTCCCCATTGCTGTACCCCTGAGCTGGTGGAAGAACTTGGAATCAAAGAGGAAATAGTTGTGTCTCAAAACAAATTCTGTGTGATTAAGAACAAATTGATTATGTGCTGCATATTAGGTTCCTCCACTTTTGAATAAATGGTTTACAGCAGACAGCCCCAAATTGTGGAGGATGTTGCTGTACAGTGCCTCCACATCTATTGACGCCAAGAGGATATCCTCTTCAAAGTGTAATCCATCAATTTAGGTCAATAAATCAGTGGTGTCTCTAATATATGATGGAAGTGCCGTAACAAAGGTTCTCAACACCCTATCAATGTATATTCCCGCATTCTATGTTAAGGAATTTATCCCTGCCACTATAGGGGGCGACCTTTCAGGAGAGTAAGACTCTTGTGGACATGGGCGTCCGCCAAAATTTTTCCGGGGGGGGGGGGGGGGCATAATTTTATTGACATCCATGCTCTGCTTGTTTCTGAGAATGTAATGAAGGGGAGGGGCATATTCATTATCACAAAGTATAATAACGCATGAGCTGTGCAGTGGCGGATCCAGAGCCTGGTCTCGGGAGGGGAACTTCCAGATTATTTTCTGTCCGCCGCCACAAAACAATGGTGCTTATAGAACAGATTACACAGTGTAGCGGTATACTGTATATTGTGTGGCACAGTGTATGCTATATATGTGTATAACATAAACATATTTCACATGAAAACTTACAATTACTTGGCTTGGCCCTTGGGGATCTCGGACACCACTTCAACACTTGGCTGGGGGCTCGGCGGAGCTGATGTTGTGTTTTATCCTAATGAGGAAGCTTTCATAATAAGGATTTGGAGAAGGGGCAGAGGAATAGCAGAGCAGGGAGAGGCTGGTGCTGTACTAGGGGGTCATACCACGTGGGAGTAATAAAGCCCACCATAATGCCCCCCAGTAGAAATAATTCTCCTTATAATGTGCAAAAAATACCCCCTTGTAATGCCCCCAGTTGAGCTAATGTCCCCATAGTGCCCCCATAATGTGCCAGTATAAAATACCACTATATAGTGCCCCCAGTAAATGCCTCCATAGTGCTCCTCTCCCCCCTTCCTCCTAGTGCCCCCATAATGTACCAGTATAAAATGCCCCAGTAGATGCCCTCAGTGTCCCCCATAATTTGCAAGTATAAAATACCCCTTCTTAGTGCCCCCCGTAGATGACCCCATAGTACTCCTCTCCCCCCGTCCTCATAGTACCCACCATAATATGTCCGAGTATAAAATTCTACTGTACAGAGCCCCCATATAAAACACCCCTTCTTTGTGGCCTCAGTAGATGCCCCTATAGTGCCCCCAATAATGTGCCAGTAATAACAGCCCCCCATCATGTGCGAGTAATAACAGCCCCCATCATGTGCCAGTAATAACAGCCCCCCATCATGTACCAGTAATAACAGCCCCCCATCATGTGCCAGTAATAACAGCCCCCCCATCATGTGCCAGTAATGACAGCCCCCCATTATGTGCCAGTAATGACAGCCCCCCATTATGTGCCAGTAGCCAGAGACCCCCATTATGTGCCAGTAGCCACCAGTATTGTACACAAAAAAAAAATAAACACTTATACTTACCTCCTTGGCAGCAATTCGATGCAGGCCTCTTCCGGCCTGTGTCCCGCGCTGTATGGCTCAGGCGGCGCAATGACATCATAGCGCCGCCTGCGCCGGCCTCTGATAGGCTGCCGGCATAGTGCCTGCAGCCTATCAGAGGAAGGGAAAGGGACACGCCTCTCCCTCCCCTGCCTCAGCACAGTCATCTGTATCGCTGTCCTGAGGACGGCGATACAGATGACTATGGAAATGAATGCTTCCACAATGGAAGCGTTCATCTCCCTGTGCCCCGATTTCCAGGGGGGGAACTTGCCGCCCCTTGCCCCTCCCATGCTTGTGGACCTTAGGTATCGCATAGAACGTAGGGATCTGTGGATGTGGTTTAAGCATAAATCTAAGTTCTTCTTGGGACACTAGTTTCTCTTTGAATGCCCCCAATAGTAGGGCTTCAAGCTATGCATAGAAATCAAGTGTCGGGTCCTTCTTCAGTATAATATCACATATTTTATCACCAAGGATGCCATTACACATCTGCTTGTAGTCATGGTGGTCCATGACCACAAGGTTCCCTCCTTTATCGGAAGGTTTTTTTTATGATATTAGGGTCTGTTTCTATCTTAACCATTGCCTCGATTTCCCTTTTTTCCAAGTTAGATTTGTTTATACTATTTTTTGTTCCAACTTCTCCAATTCTTTAGTTACTATATTCAAAAAAAGATCTATGGTGTTTGTTTCCATTTGGGGAGGTGGTTTGGTACTTTTGGATTTTAAATAAGTGAAGGGTTCTTCGCCAATTCCCTTTTACTCCTTTGTGAGAAGGTCTGCCATCGTTCTAGCAATTGGAAGTTCATCTAGTGGAATCCATAGTTTTATGCTTTCCCTCTAGGTCATTTTGTTTATAGAATTTTTGCCATTTCAGTTTACTGCAAAATAAATGTATGTCTTTGACCCAAAGGAAAAAGTTAGACCTAGTGGTTGGTACAAAAGATGTTCCTTTAGATAATATATTGGTCTCTATATCTGTAAAGACTCTTTGTGTTAGATTAATAAAATTACCTCTCTGAATCTGATCTATGTCTCCTGTCTGGGGCAGTCCCTTAAATTATATGGGGTCCCCCCTGATTCCAAAAAAACAGAGGATAAGCCAGAAGATCCAGAAGGTTGTTTTGCTTCTGAGTATGTAATTCTCTTATCGCTTCTGGTTTGGTTTCCCCATCTTTGACCCCGGTTTCTGGATCCTCTCTGTCCCCTATTACCTCTGTACCTGGGTTTACCTCGAAATGTATAATCAGTTGATCTCTCTGTGTCTGAGGTTTCTATTTCAGATGAAGCCTCTTTTTCTGTATGTATTGTCTTATCACTTAGATGAGTATAGGCTCTTTTTACTTTAAACTCAAGGAGATCTTTCTTATACTGTTTATGTGGTATTTTTCAATAGATGTTTGTAAATTGCTTTCTTTTTTTAGGGAAATCAGGGTCACTTTTGAACTTAAGTGTCCGTTCTATTAGTTTGTTTAATCTAGTTGGGTTTTTTTCTAGTGTTATTCATTCCTCTGTAAGCAGTATTCTCATTAGGTTTAGTGAGCTGTCTGTGAGTGTTTGTTCCCACTTAATCAGTAGGTCAGGTGTTTGGAATCTTACTGCTGGTATTATGGGTATACGCAGGCCCTTAGGGAATATACCCGCCTTGTAATTCTCTAGGGATTGAGTCTTCCACCAAGACTCGATGTTGTCCCTGTAGCATGCGTATAATTCTTTGAATAGTTATTTTAAATTATTGAGTGTGTCCTCTGACTCAAAATTTTTGTCACAAAAAACTTGTGAAGCCTCGGCAAACCATTCGTCAGTATTTATAGGACCTGTCAGGAAACTGACCATCATAAACTTAGTATTTTACAGGTATAGTTAAATGCATTAATCTATGTAGGTTTGTATCAAAGATTTATCACTGGAAAAGGTTAACCTACTAAAACGTAACTTTTATATTTATTTCTTAAAATATGTCCCACAAAAATAATTCATAAAATTGACTGCAAAGGTAGTCTGGAAAGAACTGCATTAAGTGAATAGCTCATGGTTTTGATGCTGGTTGAGTCCAGGATAATGTGGTGGCTCTGAGCTTTAGCGTTGGAGGGAAAGGCGTCTTTGTGGGTGACTCCGTTTCTGGTTTTCACCTTGTCTTTTTTGTTCGATTGCTGGATCAGACACTGTAGGGTATGGTAGTTCCAGAGGTTTTAGATACAACAATATTTTACCCCCTGGATCTCCAAGTCCACGTATTAGTTTGTAATCTTGTGTAATAGGGGCTTTTGGTTGGGTAGTAGGAGATATATCCCTACTTGAACTATCACACCCTGCCTAAAAGCGGAGGTGTCTCCCGCCTAAATGCGTAAGAATCGCCCCAAAGAAAACGGCCCCACTTAACGGTGGCTGACCCTAGCAATAACTTTCCCTTCCTAAATGCATTGTTCCCAGTCCCAAGCAGTAACCATGCTACTTTTAAGATATAATAGAGCTTGATAGCTGCAACGATGTGTCGGCTGGATGTAAGCAGTTCACTTGGTATCTCTAGGCTGCTCCCTAATATACCCAATCTAATCAATAGAGGTTACTACACCTGTTCCTTACGTGCTTCTATGGCGTGCGTTCCATGGCGTTTATTATCTTTAACATAGCCATGACGGATCCATCATGAACTTCATTGAAAGTCAATTGGGGATGGATCCGTTTTCTATTGAGTCAGAGAAAATGGGTTTGTCCCCATTGACTTTCATTGGGGGACACATCCCAGGACCGAAAGCAAACCGTAGCATGCTGCGGTTTGCTCTCCGGTATGAGAACGGAATGGAATGCATTTTGGAGCATTCTGTCACGGCTGTTTGAGGGTAACAAGAGCAAACACAGTGAAAAGAGCTACTGACCGGACCCAAACTAGGGAAGATAAGGGGTGACCCCTGTCAGACCCTCAAAGCTCTCCCTATGCTGCTAAAGCACATGCCTGGATCCAAATGGTGGAAGGAGGCATGCCCGCGTACCTCAGACTGATGGCCACTGTAACCCCTACAATAGTGGAAGGGGCACGGCCACCGGTGCCCTACTCAGTATATGGAGGGAACCGTGGCCACCTCAGATCCAGTCAGAAAATAATCAGGTAAACAACAATATCTGCACACTTAGCTGAAGGAGATGCAGCCGCAGAGAAGACGGATCCAAGGACAGCTGGCAATATCCGGAGTGCTTGCTGCAGCAGAAACCAGGTCCAGTGAACTGATAGCTTACAAGTGAAGTTACTCAAGCCAGAGCTACAACTGAAATGAGAAATATAATCCACGCCCTGCAACAGGAGGAGGGGTGATTTAAAGGCAGGAAAATCAACTGCAGGAGAAACAGCTGAGAGTAAAGACCTCATCACAGGGGTGGAGAAACAGAACAGTGAGAACACCTCCAAGCTCTAAGTGACATCATCGCAGGGGTGGAGACACAGAGCTGTGAGAACTTCTCAAAGCTCTGGTAGTGACACATTCCATTCTGTTCAGTTACGTTTTGTCTCCATTGACAATGAATGGGGACAAAGCAGAAGTGTTTTTTTCCGGAATTGACACCCTATGACAGATCTCAATACCGGAAAATATTAACGCTAGTGTGAAAATAGCCTTAGGATACTTTCACACTAGCGTTTTTCTTTTACGGCATAGAGTTCCGTCGCAGAGGCTCTATACCGGAAAAGAACTGATCAGGTATATCCCCATGCATTTTGATTGGAGAGTAATCCGTTCAGGATGCATCAGGCTGTCTTTAGTTCAGTCGTTCTGACTGATCAGGCAAAAGATAAAACCATAGCATGCTACGGTTTCTTCTCCGGCAAAAAAAACTGAAGACTTGCCTAAATGCCAGAGTGTCGGTAAAAATGTGAAAAAAAATACGTCTGTCCACATGACAAGCGGAGAGACGGATCCGTTCTTGCAATGCATTTGTGAGACGGATCCGCATCCAGATCCGTCTCACAAATGCTTTTAGTCACACCCAGATCGGCGGATCCGGCTGGCAGTTCCGACTACGGAACTGCCCACCGATCACACTGCCGCAAGTGTGATAGTCCTTATGGTGAAAACTGGCATGGTCTTTAACCCCATAGGGACACAGCCTTATTTCACCTTAAGGACCAGGCCATTTTTTGCAAATCTGACCCTGACACTTTAAGTGCTGATAACTTTAAAATGCTTTGACTTATCCAGGCCGTTCTGAGAGTGTTTTTTCGTCACATATTGTACTTCATGACACTGGTAAAATGAAGTAAAAAATTTATTTTTTTTGCACAAAATAATACCTAATTTACCCAAAAATTGGAAAAATTAGCAAATTTCAAAGTTTCAGTTTCTCTACTTGTGTAATACATAGTAATACCCCCAAAAATTGTGATTACTTTACATTCCCCATATGTCTACTTCATGTTTGAATTATTTTGGGAATGATATTTTATTTTCTGAAATTGACAAAGACCCAATTTTTAGGGACCAGTTCAGGTCTGAAGTCACTTTGCGAGGCTTACATAATAGAAACCACCCAAAAATGACCCCATCTAAGAAACTACACCCCTCAAGGTATTCAAAACTGATTTTACATATGTTGCTAACCCTTTAGGTGTTGCACAAGAGTTATTGGCAAATGGGGATGAAATTTGAGAATTTCATTTTTTTTGTCTAATTTTCCATTTTAACCCATTTTTTCCACTAACAAAGCAAGGGTTAACAGCCAAACAAGACTGTATCTTTATTGCCCTGACTCTGCCGTTCACAGAAACACCCAATATGTGGCCGTAAACTACTGTACGGCCACACAGCGGGGCGTAGAGTGAAAGGTGCAACGTTTGGTTTTTGGAAGGCTGATTTTTATGGACTGGTTTATTTACACCGTGTCCCATTTGAAGCCCCCTGATGCACCCCCAGAGCAGAAACTCCCTAAAAGTGACCTTATCTAAGAAAGTACACCCCTCAAGGTATTCAAAACTGATTTTACATACGTCGTTAACCCTTTAGGTGTTGCACAAGAGTTATTGGCAAATGGGGATGAAATTTGAAAATTTCATTTTCTTGCCTTATTTTCCATTTTAACCCATTTTTTCTACTAACAAAGCAAGGGTTAACAACCAAACAAGACTGTATCTTTATTGCCCTGACTCTGCCATTTACAGAAACACCCAATATGTGGCCGTAAACTACTGTACGTCCACACAGCGGGGCATACAGTGAAAGGTGCGCCGTTTGGTTTTTGGAGGGCTGATTTTTATGGACCGGTTTATTTACACCGTGTCCTGTTTCAACCCCCCTGATGCACCCCTGGGAGTAGAAACTCCCTAAAAGTTACCCCATCTAAGAAAGCACACCCCTCAAGGTATTCAAAACTGATTTTACATACGTCGTTAACCCTTTAGGTGTTGCACAAGAGTTATTGGCAAATGGGGATGAAATTTAAAAATTTCATTTTTTTGCCTTATTTTCAATTTTAACCCATTTTTTCTACTAACAAAGCAAGGGTTAACAGCCAAACAAGACTGTATCTTTATTGCCCTGACTCTGCCGTTTACAGAAACACCCAATTTGTGGCCGTAAACTACTGTACGGCCACACAGCGGGGCATAGAGTGAAAGGTGCGCCGTTTGGTTTTTGGAGGGCTGATTTTTATGGACCGGTTTATTTACACCGTGTCCTGTTTCAACCCCCCTGATGCACCCCTGGAGTAGAAACTCCCTAAAAGTTACCCCATCTAAGAAAGTACACCCCTCAAGGTATTCAAAACTGATTTTACATACGTCGTTAACCCTTTAGGTGTTGCACAAGAGTTATTGGCAAATGGGGATGAAACTCCCTAAAAGCTACCCCATTTTGGAAACTACGGGATAAGGTGGCATTTTTTAGGGGACTATTTTTAGGGTACATATAATTTTTGGTTGCTCTATATTACATTTTTGTGAGGCAAGGTTACCAAACATTGTCTGTGAAGGTTCTCATTTATCCAGGTCATGGTATATATCTGTAAAGAATAATTCAACGCAACTGGACGTACTGTAGATTTCTTGAAAACGTTTCACTCGTTCTTCCAACAAGCTTTCTCAATTCCGAGTGATTGTACAAAAATTCTGGGAATAAATATGTAACTGAATCCACATCTGGTAATTATACCCAGCATTGGGTCAAAGGTGTTGATTCCATTATCCTAATTGGAGTCAGTAGGTGATAAAGACTTCCCAGAAAAAGGTGTCAAGACAGCATTGTATGTGGCAGACAATAGATGTCTAACCCCCCCACCTCTATTCAAGCTTGGCTTCTCCATTTTTACGTAGATGGCCTCCTTCACGCCTCGTTTGTACCAATCGGCTCCTTATCCAAAACAAGTACTTGACTGTCTTCTTGCTTTAAACCCAGCAACACACTGAGGCAACAACTGGTTCACCCCAAAGACCCAACGCCTAAACACAAGATGGACAATATTGTGTATGCAGTCCAGTGCAACGAGGAATGCTCAGAACTGTATATCGGCGAAACAAAACAACAACTACATCAGTGTATGGCTCAGCATAGAAGATTGTCTGCCACATACAATGCTGTCTTGACACCTTTTTCTGGGAAGTCTTTATCACCTACTGACTCCAATTAGGATAATGGAATCAACACCTTTGACCCAATGCTGGGTATAATTACCAGATGTGGATTCAGTTACATATTTATTCCCAGAATTTTTGTACAATCACTCAGAATTGAGAAAGCTTGTTAGGGAGTTTTTACTCTAGTAGGGCATCAGGGGGGCTTCAAAAGGGACATGGTGTTAATAAAAAAGGCCATCAAAATCGGCCTTCCAGAAACCATGTCGGTCCTTTCCTTTTGCGGCCTGACTGATACAGCAGTTTACGACCACAAATGTGGCATTTCTGTAAACTGCAGTAACAGGGTAATAAATATTTGGTTGTTAACCCTTGTTTTGTTACTGGAAAAAACTGATTGAAATGGAAAAGTGCCAACAATTGCGTTTTTGGCACTGTTTTTTTTTTAACTGTGTTAATCTGGGGGGTTAGGTCATGGGATATTTTTATAGAGGAGATTCTTACGGACGCGGCAATACCTAATACATTTTTTGTACATCTCTAAAGTCTGTGTCATTTTTTTATTTATTTTTTATCCGATTATCTTTCGTGGGGGCTAATTTTTTGCGGGACGAGCGGACTGGTTTTATTGGCACTATTTTGGGGGCTACATGACTTTTTGATCTCTTGCTATTAAATTTTTTGTTATGTTTCGTGACAAAAAAAATCTTTTTTTGCACCTTTTTTTTTTGACCGTGTTAATCTGGGGGGTTGGGTCATGGGGTATTTTTATAGAGGAGATTCTTACGGACGCGGCGATACTTAATAAGTCTACTTTTTTACATTTTTTTAGGTTTTAGACTATATTATCCTTTTTGATACCCCAAATATTTTTTGTATCTCTAAAGTCTAAGTGTCATATTTTTTTTTTTATCCGATTATCTTATGTGGGGGCTCATTTTTTGCGGGACGAGCGGACTGTTTTATTGGCACTATTTTGGGGGCTATATGACTTTTTGATTGCGTGCTATTAAATTTTTTGTTATGTAAGGTGACAAAAAAATATTTTGTTTGCATCTTTTTTTTTTTTTTCCTTGACCGTGTTAATCTGGGGGGTTGGGTCATGGGGTATTTTTATAGAGGAGATTATTACCGACGCGGCAATACCTAATATGTCTACTTTTAATAAATTATTTTAGTTTTTTTGGGTGTCTCAAGTCTGAGAACAGTTTTTTTATCCAATGTCAGTGCTAAATTGGGATATAAATTTAGTACTCGATGGAAGTGTGATACTCCCTGAAGCAACCAATAATGCAGAGGCCCGGATGATCGTGGCACATGTCACATTGAGTAGTGGTGTCCTTCCGTATCCCCCTCCTGTGACACACTCTGCACCTTTTTTGGGTTCGTCCCTTCTTTCCAGTATGGGGGACCACACCTGGAAAGTGTTGGCCAGGGACGATCTGGGGGCCTAAAGTTCCCGAGGTACTCCGGCCTGCTCTTTCCCGGTCCGAAAAGATCAGGGCCTTAAGGACTGCCTCATAGAACTGGAGGAATGTCCCTGTGCTGCCCGCGCTTTGGGATAGTACAAAAGCGTTGTACATGGCAACCTGTACCAAGTAGACCGCAACTTTTTTGTATTATGCCCGGGTTTTGCGCATGGCGCTATATGGCTTGAGGACTTGATCAGAGAGATCAACTCCTCCCATATATCGATTGTAGGCGACGATACAATCGGGCTTGAGGACCGTTGCCGCGGTACCTCGCACAGGGACAGGGGTGATGCCGTTACCATGAATTGTGGACAGCATAAGGACATCTCTCTTGTCCTTATACCTGACCAGCAACAGGTTTCCAGTGGTAAGGGCACGGGTCTCACCCCTGGGGATAGGTACCTGGAGGGGGAGGGCAGGGAGGCCACGTTGATTTTTCTGCACGGTCCCACAAGCGAACGTGGATCTGGCGGCAAGGGACTGGAACAATGGGATACTGGTACAAAAGTTATCCACGTACAGGTGGTAACCCTTATCCAGCAGTGGGTACAAAAGGTCCCACACAAGTTTCCCGGTAACACCCAGAGTGGGGGGACATTCTGGGGATTGAATCCGGGAATCTTGCCCCTCGTATATACGAAATTTGTAAGTGTACCCTCAGGTACTCTCACAAATTTTGTATAGCTTCACGCCATACCTCGCCCGCTTGGAGGGCACATAATGGCGGAAAATGGGTCTCCCCTTGAACGCAATGAGAGACTCATCAACAGCGACCTCCATTCCAGGTACATAGGCCTCCATGAATTTGGCCCCAAAGTGATCGATGACTGGCCGTATCCTATACAGACGGTCATGGGCAGGATCACCTCGGGGGGGGGGGGGGGGGGGGACATGCTGCATTATCGGAATAATGCAGACATTTCCAGGATGGCCTCAAACCAGGAGCGTGTCATGGCCGTACTGTAAAGTGGGGTCTTCGTATAGGACATCCCCACTCCAGTACAGCCTGACACTGGGTTTCTTGACCAGGCCCATATGCAGCACAAGGCCCCAAAATGTCCTAATTTCGGCTGCACTGACCGGCGTCCAGCCACCGGGCCTGGCCAAAAAGGAGCCAGGGTGTTGAGCGACGAACTGTTGGGTGTACAGATTCGTCTGTTCCACCATCAGATTTACCAGTGGGTCACTGAAAAAAAGACAAAAAAAGTCATATTCAGTGTAGCCCCATTGTGGAAATCTGGATTCCTGATTGGACTACAAAATCAGGAATCGCAGGCTCGTATCGCTCTGGGCTACACTAGACAAGTTCACCGGCATGGTGCTCCGGTGGATTTAACTGGTGGGCCGGGAAACCAGTACGAGCCCCAGAGCTGCTCGTACTAGGCTGGGCCACAGGGTTCCTAACATGGCGGCCCCCTTGCTCCGCCTGGCGGCGTCTCCGCCGCCTTGGGGGCTCATAATCATCGCTAGATGCGCTAGATGCGGATGATAACAGGAATGTGGGGTCATCCTCGTCCTCACTGGGACTCTCGGAGTCGGAGGCAAACTGGGCGTATGCCTCCTCGGCCGAGAACGTTCGGCAGGCCATAGGGAAATGTGTGTCTGCGTGTGTATGTGCGTGTGTGGAAATCTTTATTTTGTGTGCGTGTGTGTGGGGGCACGGGTGTTCGCGGACTTAACCCTAAAACTAACAGAAAAAAAAAAAAACTAACTAAAGAAGGCCAAAAAATGTGAAAAAAAAAATCAAAACCGCTGATCAACCGTCAGAAGTTGATCAGCGGTGGGGTGTGCGATGCGCTAACAGTGGCCGGAAGCTAAGAGTGCCGGCCACAGTCAGCGTACACAAAAAAATAAATAAAAAATCCGGCACCCCAAAAAAGTGGTGGGGGGGCAAGCGGCAGCACCCCTGGGGGGTCTAGGGTCACACAGCTGTGCTGTGGACCCCAGACACCCTAACTTAGGGTGATGCAATGAAAAGTTCACAAACTAACTTTCCCTTATTTTTTTTCCTGCCTAACCCAAACTTTCCCTATGCTGTCCCTATGTACCTGATGGGGTGCTAGGGGCACAGATCGGGTCCTGGGGGCACAGATCGGGGTGCTGGCAGCGATGGCGGACACACGTGCAGGCAGCTTCTCTCTCCTCGGCTCCTGAACACAAAAGGAGGAGGAGAGCCGGACCGCCCACAGACCAATCAGAAGCGATCCTGAGTGGTGATGTCACCATCACCACTCAGGATCGCTGGATGGTGATTGGTGGGGTGAAATCACACCACCATCACCATCCTGTTCCGGGTTATCGGGTCTTCAGAGACCCGAATAACCCGGAAACGCAGAAAACCGCAGGTCTGAATTGACCTGCGGTTTTCTGCGATCGCCGACATGGGGGGGTCACAGGACTCCCGGCGCATTTAGCTTAGGTGCCTGCTCAATGATTTGAGCAGATACCGGGTTCCGATCACCGCCCGCCATGCGGCGGTTATCGGAACCATACATGACGTACCGGTACGTCATGTGTCCTTAAGAGGTTAAGGGGTTAATGACCCGTGAATAGCGGACGTAAAAAAAATATGACATGCACCCGTCTAGCGATTGTTAAAAACTAGTACACTGTGGCCTTTCAGGCTAAGGTTAAAAAAAAAAAAAATAATAATAATAATAATAATACTCATCCACTAGCTCCCATAGGGACATACGATCCTCACAAAATGCAGCAGGACCTGTGCTCCCAGCATGATGACATCACCATGCGGGGAGCGTCAGGTCCTGCTGTCTCCAGTAAAGAGGATCAAGTGAGTTTTTTTTCTGCAAAAACAAAATGCAGACCATTACAAAGGGTAGGCATTATTCCTACTGAGGATCACTAAGAGGGGGAATTATTTATACTGGGGAACACAAAGGGACCATTAATCATACTGGTGGGCACTAATGGGGGCCATTAATCATACTCGCTGCACTATGGGGGTCATTTGATGTCCACGGAGCACTATGGGAGACATTATGTATATTATAAAGGCACTGCAGTGATTGGGATTAAAAAACAAAACAATGAAAGTCATCCATTTTTAATGGCTGTTTTTAACAGATTGACGGAAAGAAAATGGATGCACATGCTGATGCAAAACAGCGTGTCTGTTTTTCATGCACTTTTTTATGTGATTGTATCCTATGGGGGGAAAAAACAGCAGGTGGCGCTATATGATACATTTTTTGGAATAACACAGTGACTATACAAAATTTTTAATTACAGTACTTGGAATTACAAAAGCATTCAGATCCAGTTGCTGGTTTATAAAATGAAGACTATTTTTCATGAGACTACCTATTTAATTAAAGCAGACACTCAAAACAGACTTAAAACCTCATATCACCGCAATGTCATCATGTGTTGTGCTCCTCCATAGGTCAAGGTGGATAGTACCCACTTGCGAGTGGAATCCCAAAGCATAAAGGGTACACTGTCAGTCTTTGGCTACGCTATGGTGTCAGCAAGACTATCGAAGAATTACCATTGCCCCCACGGGTCAACTGCTTCCTTTAACAGGTTTACCACTCCTGATCAGTGGGGATCTCCTTCTCGAAATCTCAGTATATCGAATAAGGTGTTCCCTTAAATGTTTACCAGGCACAGCACCACACATATTGGTGTGGCTGAGATAAGTGAGATTGGTAACGTAGTTCAGTCCCGTTAACTTAAATGGAGCTGAGCTGCAGTACTAGGCACAGCTGCAAGTATATGTAGGGCAGGCTCGGACTGGCCCACAGGGGTATCCCCCGGTGGGCCCCTGAGCAAGGTGGGCCCCTAGTCTCCCACCCCCTGCACAAGTGGCACATATAACATTAGATTTAGTACACTACATACATATATTCAATGTACAGCACCTCAACCAGCTTATGTTCATATAAAAAACTTGTTAGATAATTTATTATATTTAAATGTATCCGTACGGTGGGCCCCCAAAATAGATTTTACTGGTGGTCCCTAGGTACCCCAGTGCGACACTGATGTAGGGCACTATGCCTTGGCAAACATTGAAGGGCACATGGCACTCACTGGAGACCTGCAGACCACTGCTGATTGGCAGAGGTGCCAGCATTCAAATCCCTACCAATCAAATATAGATGTTCTATAATAAAGATATACCAATATTTAAGTTTTTCTAAACTCCTTTAAATCACAGTGACTTAAAACGGTTTCAAGAGGGGAGTGACCGGTAATAACGTATAAATTACTCACCTCACAGATCCTAGCTTGCTGCTCCATTTTTCTTGCTGTTTTCCCCCCTATAAGGCCTCATGCACACGGCCATTGTTTGGGTCCGCATCCGAGCCGCCGTTTTGGCGGCTCGGATGCGGACCCATTCACTTTAATAGGGCCGCAAAAGATGCGGACAGCACTCCGTGTGCTGTCCGCGTCCGTTGCTCCGTTCCGCGGCCCCGCAAAAAAAATATAACATGTCCTATTCTTGTCCGCAAAACGGACAAGAATAGGCAGTTATATCAGTGGCCGCCCGTTCCGCAAATTGCGGAAGGCACACGGCGGCTTCCGTTTTTTGCGGATCCGCAGTTTGCGGACCACAAAAAACAGCACGGTCGTGTGCATGTAGCCTAACAATGATATCATATCAAAAATACGTGACCACTGCAGGCAATGACTGGCTTCAGCAGTGCCCTGAAGAGACCAGTTACTGCAAACATATTTTATCGTTTGCTGAACGGAAATATGGATGCAGAAAGGACACGGAAAATCTGTGTGCTTTCTGCATCCATATGTCCATTCCATAGAAAGATAGAACATGTCCTATCCTTGCCAACAAAGTCTGGACCATGGACCCATTGAAGTCAATGGGTCTGCAAAAAATGAAGATACAGCACAGACAGTATCCCTATTCCAATGTAGATGATTGGTCCTACTGTAGCTAATTCCCTTGGTTTTGTTCAGAGAATGCCTCGCAGGTCATCCAATAGTGTCGGGGAGGGGCTCAGTAAATGAGGTCCTCCCCTGCTATTTAGACTGAGTATTGAGACCTTTACTAGATGGAATGGTGTCTTTCATTGGCAGGAGGGGTACTAACTAGCCAGTATTGATGTTGGGTGTGCAGGTGGTGGGACATCGATTACCGACTCAAGGAACAGATCCTGATTTTGCATAATATATTAAAGAATAGTTTTTTTTATTCTCGATTGCAATGACTTGCATTTTGGGGGTTCCTGGTTCCGCCAGTGAGAAGGGACAGCAATGGGGACCCCGGGAGCTCCAACTTTTTCTAACCTGTTCCTGGTGGAATTTGAAGACAAGATCTATAATATACAGAACCCATTCATACAATATACCAGTCACGTTCCGAAGGCACAGGGCAGACCTCGGGGACATCTTGCAAACAGGACACAGGCAAAACGGACCAGGGACCAACAGAGTACTTTATTATACATGTAATAAAAGAACATGACAGTACTGAAAAGCAGGTTAGGCAATAGTGGTAGAACTACCACAGAACCATGTGCACCGGCAGACCAGAGGCAAAAACCTAGGAGGGCAAAGAGCCAGTGAGTTCCGTTCTTCACAGAGCCCCTGGTGGTGGGGATGAACTGGGCCGAGGGCTCACTGGTCGCACCTCCAGGAAGGTTCTGGTACACCTGGCCCCCACCTGCCAAGAACCACGCTGGTGCAAGCACCAGCAGAACAGACAACAGAACTGGAACCCAAGCAAACACAGGACATGGATCAGACAACAAGACAAACGGGAATCAGCACAGAAGCAGGTGCCTGGATACCAAAGCGGAATGGAAGCATGGCGGTCTCAGGCAGAGCTGCACACAGACTAGAGGTCCTCCCTCCGGAGAACCCAGGGACCCTCTCACGAAGGTAAGACATACAAAGGCAGGATCAGAAGCAGTAGGCACTGCCAGGCTAGACATAGAACAGACAGGATCAGAAACTGCCAAGCTATTAGACACAGTTAGAGCACTGCTAGGCTAGACATGGGACAGAGAGGAACAAGACACAGAACAGGTACAGAAGATCAGACAAGGCAATAACATCAATGCTTTACCAGGCGACACCACACAAAGCAGATGGCAAAAACTCTTAGGTCAGCAGCCAGGGGCTACACCCAGCAAGGCACAGGACAGACTGACCCCAAGCCCCACAGCTCAAAGGAAGAAATAGCTGCATAAGGAGGGCACCTGATAAGCCACACCTGGGAACAGTGCAGGGAAAGTTAACCCCATCAGAAACAGGAGTACCAGAAGCACTGAACAAATGAAATAGGCCAGAGTTCACACACAAGGCTGCAGCCAGCACGCATCGCAGAATCAGCATACATGGGAACACCCACAGCCAGTACACAAAGCGCATGCAGCCAGCCTGCACGGCAACAGTGACAGGAACGGCACAGAGAGGCAGACACGGGGAGTACACACATTCATGGGCATAATTCACACAAGAGACCGAAGTCAGAACGCATCCCAAAGCAACCAGCATACACAAGTGTCAGCCTGCAGCCAGTACGCGAGATAACATGCAGCCAGCTTACACGGCCCAAACTGTCACAGTGAACCGCATCGTGACAATTTCCAAGTACCTTAGATATCTCAACGATGTACTCACCGTATGGACCGCATCAGAAGAGGAGTTTAAAAAGTTTGTGACATTTCTGAATGATAATGACATGAGCATATAGATTCCAATTTGGAGGCAATATTTTTCAATTTCTAGATGTGAAAGTTGATATTAAGGCATCCTGCACACGAACGTGTGCTTCCCGTTGCCGTACGGTTTCGTCCCGTACTTCCGTTCCGCAAAAAGATAGAACATGTCCTATCTTTTTGCGGAACGGCCAGATCGCACACCCATTAAAGTGAATGGGTCCGCGATCCACTGCGGCTGCCCCACAGACGGTGTTCGTGCATTGCGGCCCGCATTCTGCGGGCCGCAGCACGACCACAAGGCGCACGCGTTCGTGTGCAGGAGGCCTAAGGGGGAATCTAGCCACACCACAGAGTTTAGAAAACCCTTAGCTGCTAATTAATTACTAAGATATAATAGCTTCCACTTTGAGTATGTAACGCAATATCTCCTGTATGGCCAGAATAGACACTTTACCTTCTCCTTCCAATATAGCCCCATGTCTGATGCTGTCAGAGTCTCTATCACAAAAAATTGGCATGTAGTAGAGAATGACCCCCTATTAGTCAAAGTTGCAAATGAACAACCACTTAACTCCTTTAGACCTAAGAAAAATGGGCCTGACCTCCTGGTAAAATGACAATATGACAACAAATTAGCAAAGGGACACAACTGGCTTCGGGGTACATTGCCGGTCGTTAGAGATGAGCAAATTTCTTGTTATGAAATTCGTTCATGCTTCGTTTGGTGGTAAAAGCAGAATTGCGTTATGAATTCCGTTACCACGGAATATTCCGTCATAATAGAAGTCTATGGGCTGCAAAACGGATCAGTCCCGTGTCCATTAAGCAGGGGAGTCTTTGCGGTCTGATGCATCTGTAAAATGCACCGAGAGGTGGTAATCCGGAGAGAACACTCCTACAGAAGGAGGCAGAGATCATCATAAAAACTAAAGTCCTGGGACCTTTGGGTCCGTACGACAGGAATGATTTAAGGGCGTTCCTGTAAATATGGAATAGACACGTGAAAAAAGAAAAAGATGTATACAGAAATATTTGTCTTTCTGAAAAAAGTCACAAATTTTTAACCCTTAGGGTCCATTCACACGTCTGTAGTGTATTGCGGATCCGCAATACACCCGGCCGACACCCCCATAGAACTGCCTATTCCCTTTCGTCCTAACTAGCAGCACAAGTGGGGTATTTGCCCCTGTGAAGCTGGTCAGGACAGGCAGAATTTTTGTTGAATAAAATTCTGCATCATCAATAATTAATTAGTTAATTAATTCCCACCCCCCTTAAATAGTCCGTCCCCAACAGGACCAGTTGCTTTTTTTCTGTCCTGTGGGTTCGGTCAGGCAGGCATGACTCTACCCCTAGAGTCTCTCCCACTGTGTGTCGGGGGAGAAATTATTTGTTTCTATTGTTGATTTAATTCTGTGATTTTTTTCAACAGGTCCGGGCAGGGGACTGGTCTCTGTCTCCTGCCTGTCGTCCGGCCGTTTGAGGACGGCGTGAGAAGGAGGAGTTCCCTAGCTATGATAGCCTGTAAGCGGGTGAGAGGTGCGCACGGGACCAGATTCGTGGTGCCCGTCCTCCTCCCTATGTCCTCCTCCGCTGCCGTTTTCCCCCTTACCCCCTGTACCTGTTCGCCTCCATTCCGCTGCTGGAATTGCGAGCTGAGGCTGCCGGTGAGTTCGGACGCGCGACCGGAAAGTTACTCTTTTTCCACGAACTGTGGTACTATTCTTGCAGGGGGGGGCAGTAGTGGCACCCCGTTGCCAGACTCCTACGAGTTTCATCGATGTCCAGGCTGTCGTCCCAGGCCGACCAATCCTGAGCCTACTGTCGTGGAGATGTTCTCGTGGATGAAGGAGTTCATGGACACCTCCATCGCGGAGATCAAGGGGACGGTCTCTAATAAAAGACCTAGGCAGGCCTCTTCTGGGCCTGTTCAGATGTCCGAGGATGTGGTCTCGCTCGGAGATGATTCCTCCTCTGAGGGGGAAGAGTCGTTTTTTCCTTTCCAGCTGAGAAGACCCAAAGATTACTGCGCTCCATCAGGTCAAGGGACCAGGATGTTGAGCATGGGGAAGCTCCACACTCCACCGCTAGGGGGCCAAGGGCCTTCAAAGTGGATGAGTCGCTTAAAAAATTAATGGCGACAGAATGGAAACATCCGGAGAAAGGTCCAGTTTTAACCAAAAGATTTAAGCTTATGTTCCCCCTACAGGACGGGGACTCCCTGGATTGGGTCCCACCACCTAAGGTGGATATGGCAATAGCCAAACTTTCCAGGAGAACCTTGGTGCCATCGGATGATGGGAGTAATCTGAAGGATCCCCTTGACAGGCGCGCTGAATGTTCGCTTAGGCGCAACTACTCTGCGGCATCCGCCTCTGCCTCTGTGGCCATAGCCTGTACCGAAGTGTCTGACTTCGTTCGTGCCCGCATGCTTAAGATCCAGTCGGATATAGATTCGGGAGTCGCCAGAGATGATATTCTGGACCAGTTGAAGACTCTACTGTTGGGCATAGATTTCTTGGCGGATGCATCTCTGCAGCAATTAAAGCTAGCTGCTAATCGATGGCTCTGTCTGCAGCCAGCAGACGTCCTCTATGGCTGAAGCCCTGGGTAGCGGACAATATCTCCAAGTTCAACCTGTGCACTCTTCCTTATGAGCCTGGCAGGTTGTTTGGCTCCGAGCTTGATCGCTTGATGGAAAATCTAGTGGACAAGAAGGGGAAATCACTTCCTAAGCAATCCTTTCAAGGACGTGGAAGAGGCAGAGGAACAAGATTCCAGGGAAGAGAGAGGAGCCAGAGACACTCCGAAGGCTATAAGAGGGGCAGAGGTCACGGGCGCGGGAACCACAGGGCTGATCAATGACTCTCGGCAGCCCACCACCTCCCCGTCCCCACCCCCACACTTCCGCACAAATCTCCCTGTTTGAATCCTCCAGTAGGAGGTCGTTTGTTTAGGTTCAAAAATATTTGGAAGCAAACAATTCCAGATCCTTGGGTGTTGCAGGTCATCACAGCTGGATACAGGATCGACTTTATTTCCCAACCTCAGGAGAGGTTCGTCCTTACAAGGCGTTTAACACCCAGCAGGCAGCTGGTTCTGGAGGACTCTGTACTCCAGTACATAGTGAAGGGGGTGTTAGAGGAGGTTCCCCCTCGCAAGCTCGGTCAGAGAGTATATTCTCCCATTTTTCTCATCCCAAAGCCGTCAGCAGACTGGCGCATGATTATCGATCTGCTTTACCTAAATCGGTTTATCAGAAAGAAGCGTTTCCGGATGGAAACCATTCGCTCAGTCCTAAACATCCTGAACCCTGCAGATGCGATGGTAACGATAGATCTGAAGGATGCTTACCTTCATGTTCCTATCTATCTGGCCCACAGGAAATATCTCAGAGTTGCTGTTTTCATAAAAGAGGTAGTGAAGCACTACCAGTTTGCTGTGTTGCCCTTCGGCATCTCCTCTGCGCCACACACCTTCACAAAGGTTGTGGCTCCTGTGGTCGCCCACTTAAGACTCCTAGGCTTAGAAGTCGGCCCTTATTTAGACGACTGGCTTTTAAAAGCCGCGTCCGCAGACATCTTACAAGTCCAGCTTCAACAAGCTCTCCACACTCTGCAGAACCTGGGATGGCTCGTAAATTGGGACAAATCAGAGTTGGTTCCCTCTACCACAAGGCGGTTCCTGGGGTTTGTGATAGATTCACAACTAATGACCCTATATCTGTCTCCTCAGAGGAGAGACAAAGTAATAAAAGCTGCAGAATTCCTCCTATCCCCCAGACGGGTGTCTATTTGAGGATGTTAGGCCACATGTCAGCGTCTGCAGAGGCAGTGCCTTGGGCCTTGTGGCATCTTCGCCCTCTACAAGAGGAGGTCTTAGCGGTTTGGAGTCGCAAACCCAGAGACCTAGATCGGAATCACTCCCTGTCTGTAGAAGTCCGTTCCTCCCTCAGGTGGTGGAAGAACCTAGTGGATGGAATGCTTTTATCCCAACCTACTTGGGTGATCTTGACCACGGATGCCTTCCTTCTAGGCTGGGGAGCCCATCTGGGACACAATACAGTTCAGAATACCTCAGGAGAGACTCCTCTCGTCCAATCTGAGGGAGCTGAGGGCTGTCAGGTTAGCCCTCAATCACTTCTCTCCTCTCATCCAAGATCAAGCTGTGAGAGTACGGACCGACAACACAACTGTGGTTGCTTATCTAAACAGACAGGGAGGAACGAGACCCCGGACCCTCCTGAGGGAGGTGGGATTAATTCTATCTTGGGCAGAGAGCAGTAGTAGCAGATCGTCTAAGTCGGGGCCTTCCGGTACCGGGAGAGTGGTCCTTGAACGACAACATCTTCTCCAGGATAGTCCAACACTGGGGGACTCCCGAGATCGATTTAATGGCAACTCGTTTGAACGCCAAAGTAAGCAAGTTCTGCTCCTTGTACAAGGAGGACAATCTAGTAGCGATAGATGCTCTGTCCATAACATGGAGATTCAGGCTGGCCTATGTATTCCCTCCAATTTCCATGATACCAAGGGTATTGATGAAGATCAAGCAAGACCAGACCTCAGTGATAGCCATCATTCCACTCTGGCCGAAGAGGTCTTGGTTCACCCAGCTCATGCAGATGAGTCAGGGCAATTATTGGAGACTTCCCCTAATACAGAACCTAGTGTACCAGAACACAGGTCCCTGTCTAGATCTGAGGAGGCTCAGTCTGACAGCCTAAAGACTGACCGGTCCCTTCTAGAAGCTAGAGGGCTTTCGGTGGAGGTCCTGAGAACAATCTCTCACTCCAGGGTGGATTCTACGAACCAGAAATATTCCCGCATATTCAAGATATTTATGTGATGGTGCACGGATAGAGAGGTAGTTTCCTCAGATCCTCCTCTCTCCGATATCCTTCAATTCCTGCAGGATGGTCTAGACAAGGGTCTAAGCCCATCTACACTGAGAGCTCATGTTGCTGCCCTGTCAGCATGCCTTGGTAAACCAATTTCTCAGGACCCCCTAATCAAGAGGTTCCTTAAAGGTGCTCAGAGGCTTAGGCCCAGCATCCAGAGACCAATCCCTGAGTGGGAGCTGCCAGTGGTCTTAAGGGGGTTGTGCTCTCCCCCCCCTTCGAGCCTTTAGAACAGGTAGACTTAAAATACCTTTCCCTCAAAGTTACCTTTCTCTTGGCCATAACCTCAGCCAAGAGGGTTGGGGAGCTCCAGGCTCTGGGGGCAGCGGAACCATATTTAAGTTTTCTGCAGGACAAGGTCCTGTTAAGATTCCTGCCTACCTTTCTACCAAAGGTTCCTTCATTTGGAAATATCAATCAGACGATAACTCTACCTGTGTTTTCTCCTACTTCTAACACTCCTGAGGAGGAGAAATTACTTACCTTGGATATCCCAAGGGTCCTCAGAATATATTTAAACAGAACTGAAGAGTTCAGGAGATCGGAAAATCTGCTCATTGCGTATTCGGGGAACAGCAGAGGGCTCAAGGTTTCCAAGCCTACCTTGAGCAGATGGATTAAAGAGGCTATTAAGCTGGCTTTTATGTCCCAAGACTTACCACCGCCATCCTTCTTATCTTCCCATTCTACAAGAGCAGTTTCTATGTCATACACAGAAAGGAAGCTAATCCCTTTAGAGCAAATTTGTGCTGCTGCCTCGTGGAGTTCGCAAAACACCTTTATTTCCTATTACCGCCTACACAGTAGGCGTTTAGAGGGAACAGCCTTTGGTCGGTCTGTATTAAATGCTGCTCTTCCTTAGGTCAGCTCTCTAACTCCTGTGGCTTAGTCCAACTACTTAGTAGGAAGTCCTTAGCCCTCCCAAAATTTGTGTGAGGTTTCTTGCTACTTCCCCACTTGTGGGTGTCACAGAATTACCATTAATTCTAAAACTTCACTTTTAATATTCATAATAAAATTTTAGACCCTTTTGATACGAAAATAAATCATAAACACAAATTAAAGCAAACAAGACTCTGTATCACTTGTCTCCTAGATGGTAGGATACCAAGTGAATAGTCTATAGGGGCATTAACCCTAGTGTTTCCCCTATTGTTTTGGCCCTGCCTAGAAAGGAATAGCCTCCCATATTTTGTGGCTCCCATTGTCTCGAATATTGTGTGCCTGTAGATTGTTCCCCTCTCCATGTGGATCTGGGTCCCGAATATCTGTTACGCCCCCTTGTACGACCTCTCCCCCTCCAGTGTGTTCTTGGATTGGTGTAGGTCGAGCGATATGTGGTAGATTCTGGGTCTGAACTCTCTGCTTCTGAGACAGATGTGTCAGTAATGGAGCCGCTTTGGTCTGTTCTTATATTGACATAAGCTGTACTGTTCCTGAACTCTGAGAGGTCTTTGGTAAACTGTCGATGTTTTCTCTCTACCAGTGTGCTTCTAAACTTTTCAATGTTGTTTTGAAGTTCAAGTTCCTTTTTAGGGAATTCTGTATGGTCTTTAAATTTTAGAGCTATCTCAGTCAGATTTTGTTTTCGTTTCTCTAGTTGTTCAATATTAGTTTTTTCTTGGTCTAGCAGTAGACGCATAAACCTAATTGAGCTCGCAGTAGCCTCGGCCTCCCATTTTAACAATAATTCAGTGTTGCTGACGCGTGCAGCTGGACGTATAAAGATTCGCAGACCCCTTGGTACGATCGAGTTTTTGATGTAATTATCTAGAGATTGAATTTCCCACCAGGTCTTGATGTATTCTTTATGTGTCTCATACAGATCTTTGAATGTGGTTTTAATAGAAGGTGTCGTTATCGAGGGTAGGCTGAGTTCTTTCTCCGAGAATATCTCAGTGGCTTCTAATAGCCATCTGTCCTCATTACTTTGCGTGACTATAGTAGAATTAGGTTAATTATTAAACGGGTGTCACAGAATTACCATTAATTCTAAAACTTCACTTTTAATATTCATAATAAAAATTTTAGACCCTTTTGATACGAAAATAAATCATAAACACAAATTAAAGCAAACAAGACTCTGTGTCACTTGTCTCCTAGATGGTAGGATACCAAGTGAATAGTCTATAGGGGCATTAACCCTAGTGTTTCCCCTATTGTTTTGGCCCTGCCTAGAAACGGCGATCCCGTATCTCGTACCTCCTATAATACCCTGGAGGGCCCTTATACGGGTGACAGATGGTGCTAATCCTATTGGGAGACCAAAACTCGTCTACAGGCGAACCAAAAATAAAAAATATATACACAGAACACCCCCTCCCCCGTGTAGTAGAGGTACACAATATGGAAAAGACAGTGCACGATTAAGCATGAATAATGTATAGCGTCCCTACGCGTTTCGCCCTGTTGATGTTGGGCTCCTCAGGGGACAGAAACCAAAAAACATACGGAGTGTCCTACACCATAGACTACAGTAAACAAAAAGATACAGTAGAAAAAACACACGTGTGACCACAGTAGATTTAGCTTAGAGCAATGGTCACTATTTCTCGATACATATTAAGATGTAACGTGTGGGACTCCAGCAATTAAAAAAAAGGCTATAAATATGTTCCAGAAGGCACGGCTATAATAGTGGCGAGGTGTAAGAAAATAGTCATCCAATCACATCCTGTCACAACCAGACAGCTGAGAAGCTCTGACAGAAGCCTTTCAGAACCTCCTCCTTGAGTTTTCTTTGTTGTGCTGTTCAGTTCCTCATCTCGTTAGCCTCTCTCAGCTGTCATGTAGTTGGACTGATTGCTTCCCTTTAAATTCCTCCCCATGATGCATTACTGGGCGGCTTATATTTCTTCCTGGAGTGTGTGTGCATGCTGATCCCATTTCCCAGTCTGCTACTAAAGTTAAGTGCTGTACTTTCATCTGTTATTTTCTGTTTGCTGGATCCCAGGTGACCCTGACTCCCTCCGTGTCTGGTGTAGGGAGCCGGTGGTCGTGTCCCCTCACTATTGTAGGGTGTTCAGGGGTTATATAGTCGAGGTACGTGGATATGCAACCATCCACCTCTGGGATCTTTGCATAGGCTGAGCAGCCAGGGAAAGTGCTAGTTCTTGTGCAGGGGTCTCCCCTTGGTTCCTTAGCTTTGGATCCAGTGAGTCATATATGCATGTTGCTTTGTCTTGTTTCCTGTACACCGTCCGTGACATTATAAGCCGCCAAAACCGTCTTAAGCATGGATCCGGTTTCACTTTTGGCTGAACGCTTCCAGGGTCTTTCATTGGAGGTAGCTGATCTTCGTAAGACTTTTTCTCAGCTTCAAGTGACCGGTTCAGCTTGCGTTCATGGAGTTTGTTCTGAGCCTAAGATCTCGCTCCCGGATTACGTTCTCCGGGGGTAGTGAGAATTTTGTGCGTTTTAGAGAGGCTTGCAAACTCCATTTTCGCCTTCTTCCCCATTCCTCTGGTGATGAGGAACGGAGGGTGGGGATCATTATATCGCTGCTCAGGGGTAACGCTCAGTCTTGGGCCTTTTCGCTGCCGGAGGGGGCACAGCCTCTCCGTTCAGTGGATGAATTATTTTTAGCCCTGGGTCAGATATATGATGATCCGGATCGTATTGCTCTGGCTGAGTCTAGACTACATCTATTATGCCAGGGAAAACAATCCGCAGAGATATACTGCTCAGAATTTTGGAGATTGGCAGCTGATACTGGTTGGAATGATGCTGCACTCCGAAGTCAATTTTGCCATGGTCTTTCAGAGGGATTGAAAAATGCATTTGCCTTTCGTGAGAGACCAATTTCCTTGGACTCTGCTATGTCTCAGGCCGTTCGTATTGACAGGCGTCTTAGAGAGAGAGGAGAGATATCTCCTTCCTGTCATACTCAGTCCCAGGACAGTGCAGCGGTCTCTTTCTGTGCGCAGGGCTCTCGGTCGCTGTCAGCCCGTTCTGAGCAGGAGCCCATGCAGCTGGGGTTGATTGCTTCTGACAATAGAAGATTCAGCTCGCATGGGAGGGTTTGTTTTTGTTGTGGAGGTATAAATCATTTGGCAAATGTTTGTCCCTCTAGGAGATTCAGGCAGTTTTCTGGGAGTAATAAAGAAACAAACAGGAAAAAATCTTTTAAAAATGTTCCGTCTGTTACTATTGGCAGGGTTGAGGCGGAAATTGAAGGTTTTCCGTTTGCTTGTAGTTCCCGTTTTGTCCTGCCTGCTAGGGTGGCGCTAGAGAGCAAGAGCATTTTTTGTGAGATTTTTGTGGATAGTGGAGCAGCGGTCAATCTCATTGATAGTCAATTTGCAATAACTCATGGTTTCCAGGTGTGCACTTTGGGAAAGGATATTCCTGTTTTTGCTATTGATTCCGCTCCACTTTCTCAGAAATCATTAAAGGGCATAGTTCACAATATCCGTTTAATTGTGAGTGATGCTCATGTTGAGGATGTGTCATGTTTCGTCCTTAGCGGTTTGCCAACTCCTCTAGTGTTGGGGCTACCCTGGCTCACTAAACATAATCCCACCATTGATTGGCAAGCGAGGCAAATAAATGGTTGGAGTGACTTTTGCAGAGAGAATTGCCTCACGACATCTGTTTCTGAGGTTGCTACTAAGACTGTACCATCTTTTCTCTCTGAATTTTCGGATGTCTTCTCTGAGAGTGGAGTTCAGGATTTGCCCCCGCACAGGGAGTACGATTGCCCTATTAATCTCATCCCAGGCGCCAAGCTGCCTAAATCTCGTTTATACAATCTTTCCCAACCTGAGAGGATCGCTATGCGTGCTTATATCTCTGAGAGTCTGAGAAAAGGACACATACGACCCTCGAAGTCACCTGTTGCCGCTGGTTTTTTCTTTGTTAAGAAAAAAGATGGTTCTTTAAGACCTTGTCTGGATTTCAGGGAGCTGAACAGTATCACTATTCGTGACCTTTATCCGCTTCCTCTAATCCCGGACCTGTTTAACCAGGTTGTTGGGGCTAAAGTCTTTTCCAAATTAGATCTAAGAGGGGTATACAACCTGGTCAGGGTCAGAGAAGGGGACGAATGGAAGACGGCCTTCAATACCCCTGAGGGCCATTTTGAAAATTTGGTTATGCCTTTTGGTTTGATGAATGCCCCAGCCGTTTTTCAGCATTTCGTGAACAGCATTTTTTATCATTTGATGGGAAAATTTGTATTAGTGTATTTGGATGACATTTAGATTTTTTCTCCTGATTTCAAAACTCATAAGGAACATTTACGTCAGGTCTTGCTCATTCTGCGGGAGAATAAATTATATGCGAAACTGGAAAAATGTGTGTTTGCGGTTCCAGAAATTCAATTTCTGGGGTTTCTTCTCTCCGCTTCTGGTTTTCGCATGGACCCCGAGAAGGTCCGCGCTGTGCTTGAGTGGGAGCTTCCTGAGAATCAGAAGGCGCTGATGCGTTTTTTGGGCTTTGACAATTATTACAGGAAGTTTATTTTGAATTATTCCTCTATTGTTAAACCACTCACTGATATGACCAGAAAGAGGGTAGATTTTTCTTCTTGGTCGGTAGAGGCGCGTAAGGCTTTTTCTAATATCAAGGAGAGTTTTGCTTCCGCTCCCATCTTGGTGCAACCTGATATTTCTTTACCCTTCATAGTTGAGGTTGATGCTTCTGAGGTGGGTGTGGGTGCGGTCTTGTCTCAGGGTTCCTCTCCTGCCAAATGGCGACCGTGTGCCTTTTTCTCGAAAAAACTCTCCTCCGCAGAGAGAAATTACGATGTGGGAGATAGGGAATTGCTGGCCATCGAATTAGCTTTTGAGGAATGGCGCCATTGGCTGGAGGGAGCCAGACACCCTATTACCGTGTTTACTGACCATAAAAATCTGGCCTACTTAGAGTCAGCCAAACGTCTGAACCCGAGACAGGCCAGATGGTCTTTGTTCTTTTCAAGATTTAATTTTGTTGTCACGTTCCGCCCTGGAGTTAAGAATGTGAAGGCAGATGCCCTGTCACGTTGTTTTCCAGGAGGCGGGAATTTTGAAGACCCGGTTCCCATTTTGGCTGAAGGTGTGGTGGTCTCTGCTCTTTTTTCTGAATTGGAGGCAGAGGTGCAGGCAGCCCAGTCAGAGGCTCCTGATCTTTGTCCTCCTGGGAGGTTGTTTGTGCCTCTCGCTTTAAGACACAAGATTTTTAAGGAACACCACGATACGGTCCTTGCTGGGCACCCGGGGGCAAGAGCCACACTGGATTTCATCAGCTCGTAGATTCTAGTGGCCTGCGCTTCGTAAGTCGGTTGAGGGTTTTGTGGCAGCCTGCGAGACTTGCGCTCATGCCAAAGTCCCTCATTCACGGCCATTAGGTCCTCTCCTTCCCTTACCCATTCCTTCCCGTCCTTGGACACATCTGTCCATGGACTTTATAAGGGACCTGCCTCGTTCCTCGGGGAAGACGGTGATTCTGGTGGTGGTGGACCGTTTTAGCAAAATGGTGCATTTCATCCCTTTTCCTGGTTTGCCCAATGCTAAGACGCTGGCGCAGGCATTTATTGATCACATTGTCAAATTGCACGGTATTCCTTCAGACATAGTCTCTGATAGGGGCACGCAGTTTGTTTCCAGATTCTGGAAGGCTTTCTGTTCTCGCTTGGGGGTTCAGTTGCCATTCTCTTCTGCTTTCCACCCGCAGTCGAATGGCCAGACAGAGCGCGTCAATCAGAATCTGGAGACATATCTGCGCTGTTTTGTGGCAGAGAATCAAGAGGATTGGTGTTCTTTTTTGTCCCTTGCTGAGTTTGCTTTAAATAACCGTCGTCAGGAGTCCTCTGATAAGTCACCATTTTTTGGTGCATATGGGTTTCATCCGCAGTTTGGGACTTTCTCGGGAGAGGGGTCTTCTGGTTTACCTGATGAGGACAGATTCTCCTCGTCTTTGTCATCTATTTGGCAAAAGATTCAGGATAATCGAAAGAGCATGAGTGAGAGATATAAGCGTGTGGCAGATAAGAGACGTGTGCTTGGTCCGGACCTGAATGTTGGTGATCTGGTGTGGTTGTCTACCAAGAATATCAAATTGAAGGTTCCCTCCTGGAAGTTGGGTCCTAGGTTTATTGGGCCTTACAAAATCCTGTCTGTCATCAATCCTGTTGCCTACCATCTTGATCTTCCTCAGACTTGGAAGATCCATAATGTTTTTCATAAGTCCTTATTGAAACCTTATGTTCAACCCATTGTACCCTCACCTTTGCCTCCTCCTCCGATTATGGTTGATGGGAATCTTGAATTTCAGGTCTCTAGGATTGTGGATTCTCGTCTTGTCCGCGGTTCTCTTCAGTACCTTGTTCATTGGGAGGGTTATGGTCCTGAGGAGAGGATGTGGGTCCCAGTGACGGACATTAAGGCCTCTCGTCTCATCAGGGCTTTCCATAGGTCCCATCCTGAGAAGGTGGGCTCTGAGTGTCCGGAGTCCACTCGTAGAGGGAGGGGTACTGTCACAACCAGACAGCTGAGAAGCTCTGACAGAGCTCTGACAGAACCTCCTCCTTGAGTTTTCTTTGTTGTGCTGTTCAGTTCCTCATCTCGTTAGCCTCTCTCAGCTGTCATGTAGTTGGACTGATTGCTTCCCTTTAAATTCCTCCCCATGATGCATTACTGGGCGGCTTATATTTCTTCCTGGAGTGTGTGTGCATGCTGATCCCATTTCCCAGTCTGCTACTAAAGTTAAGTGCTGTACTTTCATCTGTTATTTTCTGTTTGCTGGATCCCAGGTGACCCTGACTCCCTCTGTGTCTGGTGTATGGAGCCGGTGGTCGTGTCCCCTCACTATTGTAGGGTGTTCAGGGGTTATATAGTCGAGGTACGTGGATATGCAACCATCCACCTCTGGGATCTTTGCATAGGCTGAGCAGCCAGGGAAAGTGCTAGGTCTTGTGCAGGGGTCTCCCCTTGGTTCCTTAGCTTTGGATCCAGTGAGTCATATATGCATGTTGCTTTGTCTTGTTTTCTGTACACCGTCCGTGACACATCCTCATCGTCAGATCAATCACTATAATGTGACATGCCCTCCCAGCCTATGAACATGTTAATACAACATATGCAGAGTGAAGATAATAGTAAATTTTAGATATCAATTTCAATAATCTTTTTTGCAATAGTCACAGCCAATGTGGATATAGATAGGGCTGAGTTCTTGCAGTCACTAGTATATGATAATACAAGGAAACTTGCGTGTCCAGATAAGGATAAGTCCATATACTGTTGGATGAACCGCTCTGGTGGGTAATGGTGTAGCTACAGGGAAGGCTGGTGATGCTGATTTGCAAGGTCCCCACTTGTGCTGCTGGTTAGGACGAAAGGGAAGCGTCAATTTTGACGTACATTTGTTTTCCCTTAGTCCTAACAGCAGCACACAAATATCCCTCCCTCTATGCTGTTATGATTACTTGTTAAAAAAGCAACTAGTCCTGTGGAGGACGGTCCTTATAAGGGGGGGGGGGGGGAGAATTAATTAACTAATTAATCATTAAGGATGCAGAATTTTATTCAACAAAAATTTTGCCTGTCCTGACCAGCTTCACAGGGGCAAATACCCCCGCTTGTGCTGCTGTTAGGACTAAGGGAAAACAAATTTACGTAAAAATTGACGCTTCTAGTCTGCAATTGCGAACAAGAAGAGAACATGTTCTATTTTTTTCCAGAGCCGCGGACTGGAAGATCGGGGCGCGCGCTCCAGAAATGCGGATGAGGACAGCACACTGTGTGCTTTCCGCATCCATTTCTGCCCCATAGAGAAAACACAAATAGTGCAGCAGCACAGTCAGAGTTGGTGGACTGGGTGCAAATCCCCACAGAGGTAGGGTCCGCACCCCACAGAGAATAAATGGGTCCGCACCCGTTACGCAATTTGCGGAACGGATGGGGACCCATTCTACGGACGTGTGAATGGACCCTTATTTGAAGTATTGTAGAAAAGGATGTGTTTTCATGCGTTTTATAATTGCGTATTAATGAAGTGCTAATAAGGGATGTGACACACGTGTTTGTGTGTCTGTAGACCAGACGAACTGCACGCCAGCACGAAATGGCCGTCGCCTATATGCAATGTCTCCATGTACCTGCCTTATGAAATAAAGGAAAGATTTTAACTCTCGGGGTGAGTGCCATGTGACCTTTGTCTTCTGTACAAGGACTGACAGTATCCGTGTTTTGTGTATACGCAATTTGCAGACCACAAAATACATACGGTCATGTGCATGAGGCTGAATACTGAACTATGGGCGTTGCCTGACACACCATGTGTACATGCAGTTTCATTCTCATGTGATTTAGAATTACAAAAAAATCCAACATATTTCAAAATTTATGTAACTTTGAAAACAATCATATTGTGATTTCACTTGGAGGATTCACGTTCTTTCTGTTGCTGTTTTGTGGTTGGATCACTTTTTCTTACAATGACGTCCGATTCTCTATACAAATGTCTTTTGATATATCTTCTGCAAAAATAAAAATCTACAAAAAAAAAAAAGAAGAAAAGAAAGAGATTTGAGAGTCAAGGGAGTGACTCATAAGCACATGAGCAGGGACGCTGGCCCCTTTACTTGAAGTTAGACATTTTTCCCGAATTCCTTCACATGATGGGCCTGCAGGCTTTTCATAGACAGGAGGAGGGAACATGGGGACTGACTGCTATATTGTGCAGCTGTGACTTGTTGAGCCTAGTTTAAATGCTGGTGCACAGGTCCCTGCCCAGCTCATTCCCCTTCCAGGATGTTGCCTGTAGTAATGGAAGGTCTGGTGGTGCTCTGCCTGGTCTCCAGCATTCAGGCAGGAAAACGTGAGTGAGGGTCTAACATGGTCATTTTCATGTGTCCGTGTATACAGTGGGGGGTTAGCAGCAGTAGAGCTACAAGATCCAGACTGTACAGATGTAGCAGAGCTAAGAGGAGCTGATGGTGCCACTGAAAACCTTTGGAAAAGTCTAAATAGTTTTTTTACCATGTTTACTTAATGTGTTCGCTATTCCTTTTAGCTCTGCTACATCTGTATATTGATGACCTACACATTCAGACTGTATGACTGATATATAGGTTGTGTAACCCCTGTGCTTGCTAATATACTGTGAAGTGTCAAGCCCTCTGTTTAAACTATGTCTAAGTGTTCAACTTGTACAGACTGTTGGTGTGAACCGTGTGTCTGCTGTGGACTTTCTGCTGCAGGATTTCTGTTACATCAAATTAAAGCTGAAAAGGCTTTAATTTTGTTGCACAATTTTTCAGTGCAAATCCTGTGGGTTTGTTACAATGCAGAAGGTGAAACTGGTAAATGGTGTAAACGTATAACTTGCAGCACAGGTTATATACAGGTTCTGCTGTGGAAATGTTATGCAGCATTTGGATTAGTAAATTTTTATTTTTACTAACGTACTATGCTGCAGACTTTCTGCATGCAATTCCACTGAAGAACATCTGTAGCCTAATACATGTGGCCATACATGCATATGGCGGTCTATGGCTTTTCTGACTGGATATGGTTTTTGCACTGGAATGTGTGTGGGGTGTTCACACAATCTTTGTGGGAAATCCATTTATAATACACACACTGTGCATACACCTCAAATGGCACAAAAAAAAAATAATAATAAAAATTGCTGTTTAACTGCCTCAAAATCCTCTTGCTGTGGTGGTGTCTAAAAGGCAAAGTGTGATGCACTTGTCTGTGTGTGTGTGTCATAAATGTAATATAAAACCAGACAATGGATGAAATCTTTCTGGGATCATTATTGGACTTCAAATCTTTGGCCAGACATTGCAGATAAAGAAGTTGCACAAAATGGCAGTCTTTCACTACTTGTGGTCAGACCTATGATGGGGAAACTGAACACTATTATTCGATGGAGTTCATCTGGTGGATCTGATACTTCATTTTAATTCTGTTTCAAAGATGGAGCTGACCATAGATGAGCAGAGCTGTGGTAGCATTGTGAAGGGGCCCTAAACCGTACATGGTTAGTGCTGCACTACGTGTAGTATTAGGACAAGTAGCTTTACTGTCCAGTATTTGAGCTATAGGGGTAGTATACAGTACATGGAAGCTGCAGCTCACTCCATAGAACTGCTAACTACATAACATGTTGAACTCGCAATGTCTTGCTGGCAAAGAAAATGAGGAACCTCTAAGTCCATGCATGGATCCACTTATCATCTACTTTGTAGAACACATTGGTTTTGCAATCAATATCTATTAAATCACAATATGTAACTTAACAGGGTTTCAGGATGTAATGGAGTTTGGAAGGAAATCTGGCTCTAGAGGTCCCGGCAACCACATAAATGGCTGGTCTCCTGATACCAACTCATGGAATGAGACAATGTACCCTGCCTGGAAGTCTGGAGATACAAGATGGGAACACAGCTGGATGGGTATTACTTGAGATATAACTGTAATAAAATGCATGTGACTTAAAATTCTGCTGACTTCGTGTGTTTGTCCAGGTGGCAAGGTTGTGGCATTGTTGACCAGTGACAGTCCTGCGCTGATAGGGTCAAACATCACTTTTGCTGTCAACCTGCAGTTTCCCAGATGTCAGAAGGAAAATGAAGATGGAGACATTGTCTATGAAAGAGGGTGTGAAAATGGTAAATACAGTGAGACTACAGAATGTTGTATCTCTAGATGTGTAGATGGCATTTTACAAGGTTGTCTATTTAGTTTCCTCCAGCTTCCTGGCCCAGTTATACACATATTGGTCTAAGTGGATACATTTCTGTAACGAAGGAAACTGCAGCTTTGCTAACAGCTTTCCAGATGGCAGACCATTTCCATATGACCCTCGATGGAGGCGACACAACTTCATTTACATTTTCTCAACTCAAGGTATGTTTCTTGTGTAGTACCTGTAATCTAAGCTTTACACCTACAAGTATCTGACCATCTTATGTCCAATGAGAACTATGGATTTACAGTAAAGATCAAGGCATGAAGAACATGTGTACTTGTATTGGTGCTGCTATCCCTGTAGAAACCAAAGTTTATTTGAGTGTGTGAAAGTGGCATGTGTTTGGGCCTATTCCACTGAGTTGCTGGTGACTCCTGTAAACTGGAGGGGATGTTAGGGACCCCCCCCCCCCCCCTCCCATCCCAGACACTGACCTGATATTGATGACCTATCCATGGCTGTAACTTAAACTGTACTGGAGTCTCTTACTTATTAGAGATTTAAGTAGATCTTTAGCTATTTTCTACCATAGAGCAAGATGCTCGCTAAATTCCCTATTGACAGTAATTTTGTGCAGTAAAGTGTAGGTGTAGCCTCAGTGTTGCATGAGAAGACCTTCTGCCAGGTAAGGGTGCTGCCACATATTCAGCCTATCCCCCCCCCCATTGGAGTAATGCTTTATTCACACTACAGTGTTTTGGTCAGAGCCAAAACCAGAATTGGAGCCTTTATGGACTTTAGGCATAAAATAGATCAGCCCCTATTCTGTTTTTGGCTTGCAATCACTAATCAAAACGCTGAGGCATAAATGTGACAAGTGGTGACTTCTAGTTTACTATATTCTGGGGGCTTTAATTGGGTAGTCTAACCATGACAAATTAACACCTATCTATAGTATAGGTAAGTATAGCAGGGTCTGACCACTGGGAACCCCCACTGATCACAAGAATGGGATGAATCCCAGAGTTGTCTAAGTGAAGTGTGTCAGTGTGCATGGGTGACTGGCTAAATGGAGAGCTCGTCACTATGGATGAGCAAATCTACTTCTGAAGTCAATTCCCACAAAGCTTTGTAATACTGTGCGGAACGGGGGCTCCATACAGTATTAGAATGTATTGGCTTCACTAAACCAAAGTTATTAATTCACGAAGTCTTGTGAGACTTCATGTAATAACTTGGTGAATAATTACTGTAAAAAACCAACACTGAACTTGGGCTTGGTTCCAAGTAGTACCTTGGAACCAAACCAGAGTTTTATATATATATATTTTTTTACAGTAATCAATTCAGTTATTGCAAAAAAGTCTTTCAAGACTTCATGAAGTAGTAACTTCGGCTCATTGGAGCCAATATAAAGATTTATGCAGGTTGACTCCAGATGAAGAATCCAAAATCCATCCCTACCGGTCATGAGTGGTGCTTCAAGTCAACAGGTTCTCCAGCAGACTCTGACCTGAATGAGGTCCAATGTTTGTGTGTGTGTGTGTTCTTGTTAGATCACTATCAAGGACTGAAAACCAAGCTTTTATAGAGTGTGTACAATGGTTTGCACATGTAGATGACTTGCCCACATGCCTCAGATTGAAAAATTGTGTTCTCCCTTGTCAGGCCAATATTACGGAACGATTGGGAGATCGTCTACTACTCTGTCCATTAATACTACAAACATCACTGCTGGAATGCAAATGATGGAGGTCAAGGTTTTTAGAAGAGGTTCTCACAACCACTACCCAGTTGCTACAGCAAGCAGCATTTATGTTGTAACTGGTAAGCTATGTAAAGGCACCAAAGATTCAGCATTTGAACAGTGGTGGCTGCTAGAGATGACCAAATTTCGTTCACGCTTCAGTCACTGGTAAAAGGTGAATTGTGTTATGGATTCCGTTACCACAGACCATAACCCAATTCTATGCCTTTTAGAGGCATTCTGTTATTCATTCCATCATAATAGAAGTCTATGGGCTGCAAAACTGATCCGTCTCATCTATGCAAGAGAGGACTCTCCTGCATAACAGAAACAGGATGGATCAGTTTTGCAGCCCATAGACTTCTATTATGACAGAATGCCTCTAAAGGCACATCCCTGCACACTGAGTTTAGCTGTTTAATTACTGATAGGACTGCCTCCTTGACTCCAATGTCCAGGATGAGAAATAATTTAACCAAATTACAAGGTATGATTATTCTCCAACATGCATATGTTGCTCAGCTCACACAATGATTATTGGGATTTCCCTTTTTATGCTCTTCCTGTGCTTGGGTCAATTGTTGACTGTTACTGATGGGACCACCCAAATTACACCTGAACAGAAGTTTAAATGTATAAATTACAGGGGTCATTTATTAACATGTGCCATTTAATTTTTTGTATACCTGTCACAGATTGTGGCATAAAGGTTATTTGCGCAGCAAACTGACTTTTCCCTGCTCATGCCAGGTCTAAAAGAGGGATGGGGGAGAGGGAGGACTGGCAGGCCCTTCTCATTTCCTATGCCTGTTTCTACATGCATTAGGCATATCCACTGCCAACGCAAGGGGTATTAAGACAGCGTCTAAAATGTCAGTCTTAAACACCCTGCGTGTTCTGCTAAATGGTGTCCCACAATCTGCTCAGCTCTAACACACTCTCATGGTCACACGTTCCCTCTAAACTTATATTATTTTTTCTTAAATTTTAGATCAAATTCCATTTTATGTGAACCTTACACAGAAGAATGACCAGAATTCCTCAGACAGCATCTTTATTAAAGATTCACCAATCAAATTTGACATCCACATCCATGATCCAAGCAATTATCTCAAGAATTCTGAATTGACATTTGATTGGGACTATGGTGATGGGAATGGGTCATCTGCTTCCAATAACCCTGTCTCTAGTCATATTTATACCATGCTTGGAAGCTTTAGGGCTAACTTGACCATCAAAGCTGCCATTCCTGGTCTATGTAAACCTGTTACACCCACTCCAATCCCTACACAACCTCTACCAACCACCTCCAGTACTTTCACCACTTCCAATTCTGCAGGTGAGTTGTATAAAAACAAATATATCTAATCTTGATATGATTAAAGGGGGTTTCCTGGCCCTGATATTAATAACCTACCTCAGGATAGGTCACTAATATTAAATCTGTGGGTCTGACACCCTACCCCAAGCACTGTTAATGGTACAGGAAGAGTAGTAGTTGTGCCAGGTTACTGCAGCCCTGCTCCCATTTACTTCAGTGGTAGCTGAGTTGCAGTAATCAAGCATAGCCACTACAGAGCTGTGCTTGTTCTATTCAAAGTATTTGTTCTAGTGCCAGAGGCTGCTGGGAACAGCTAATTGGCAGAGTGTGGGGTGTTGGAAACTCAACGACTGGATACTGATGACCTATCCTGAGTATAGGTCATCACTATGAGGAGCCTGGAAAAAACATTTAAGCGTTGACCGTTTAAGCTTCCTGTTCCATTTACAGTGCTAGTTCCAGCATGGGGGGTGCAGGGTGTTGAACCCTCCCTGATTGCATATTAGTGTGACTTATCCAGAGGTAGATCATTAATATCAGGAACCTGGAAACCCATTCAGGTTTGCTTAGGAGATGCACAAATGGTATCAGGCAGTGAGATTGATCTTGTGTCCATAATGTGTGGGAGTTTTTGATGGTGCTGCAGGTAATCCTCTGTAAAAAAGGGGTACAGTGATCCATATGTGCAGGGGGACATTTTATTCCCCCCCCCCTTTCCCCTTGCAGATAACTCAACAGAACTACCACCGTTTGAAACTGAAACTTTACCACTGACAACTGAAATGCCAAACGTTACCACTGTTTATACAACCATTCCATACACCACTTCTACTCCTGGTTGCTTCATATATAGATATGGTTATTACAGCACTAAGATTACAGTTGTAGGTAAGTTGTCAGTCACCTATACAGCTAGGCTTAGAATGTACTGTGCCTAGAATCTGACTTGCTCTTTCCTACTTCAGATGGTATCCTTGAGGTCAACATTGTTGAAATGACAAGCATTCAAGTAGCCACATCTCAGACTGAAGGCTCTCTTGTTGACTTTGTGGTGACTTGCGAAGGAAGGTATGTCTTGGCAAACAGAAGACAAACTCCCTGTAAAACTGTATCCTGTGATAACTTTGTTCCTTCAGTCTGCCTACAGATGCCTGCACGGTAGTCTCTGATGCTAGTTGCATGATTCCCCAGGACATGGTTTGTGAAGAAGTTCCATCTTCTGATCAATGCTTGCTGATCCTAAGAAGAGCATTTGAGCCAGGATCTTACTGTGTAAATATCACACTAAGTGATGGTGCAAGTTTGGCTCTTGCTAGTACGCTGGTGTCTATAGATGGTGGTAAGTGACACCCTATTGGTTTTTAGTGTCCATAGGATTGACAGCCTGAAGTAGCTCAGTGTAAAAGCTTCCAATGTATGTTAACCCCTATTGGGCACATTTCAGGGTTCTACGAATTGAATACAGCAAATTGCTGTCTCAACTGTTATGACCTTTTTAACACATGCAGATAATCAGCCCAAAATCAGGGATGAGCATTTGTAGAAACTCTTGATCCCAATAATTGCACTGTGCAAAAGCTATTGACATTCAGGTCTTTCAGCTAGCTCCTAGGATCAGTTTCTGGGCAGGAAATCAGCCTGTGTAAACGAGATATGCTGCCAGAAAATGAAAATGTATGGGCGCAATCACTTGTCCCCCATACAGTAACCATCTCTGCTGTATGTAAATGCATCCTTTACCTCCACTGACTAATTGGTAATGATCAGGAACATCAGGTTAATTACTGTTCTGTCCCCACATGAAGGCGAATGAAGGTGTAACTGATAATGACCTTGTGACTGTCCTACCTTCGTATCCAAGCAGTGGAGCAGACCGGACCGGCAGATGCTCAGGTTAGATGTATCCAGATGTAGACATGAGGATGCAATCAAACGTGGGTTTATTTGATCCAGAGGAGTGACATACGGTTATGCAATACAGGGATGCAGTAGCAGTGTAGATGCTGTCATGTGGATGTCTTTCCTGAGGCTAACTGCTGAGGCAACTGCTGGTCAAAAACTGATGCCTTCACAAGCCAAGGTGTAGTCTCCAGTCACAAGGAGTGCAGCACTAAAAATGGCTACAGGAAGTGACAAGGACCAAGGCTGCTAAAACCACGCCCAGCAGAGAAAAACTTTATAGACAAAAAACAAGGCGTGCAGCATACGAATTCCGGCCAGCAGATGGCAGCAGAGAAACAATACATAAATACAACATAGTAAAAGGAGATAATAATGCCGTGCAGGAATTACATTTGAAAAGAACAGCACACTCCCCATCTGAAATTCACTTTGGGGATTTCACTATGACAAATGTCAATAAAATATAAAACAACCTGTAAAAGGAACATGTTAGAATGCAAAACATAGATAGTCCTGTTTTCCAACTTGGAATGGAGAAGATCTGCGAAGCTAGATACAGTCCTGTTCACCCAGCAGGGACGTTCTCGATGGGTAATATCAAAATGAGTTAGTTGATTGGTCTTAAGAACGTTTTAAGCTCGCCTTTCCTGAAGATCTTCAACTCTACCTTCCGGACCTTGCCATCCTTGATAGGGAAAACCTTTGAAATTAGTCCGATAGGCCAGTCAATCCTTTCGGTTTGTTGCTCTTTCATCAATACAAGGTCTCCTTCCTTCAAGTTTGGTTTGTTGTATTGCCATTTTCTTCTTCCTTGAAGAATACTGAGGTACTCCTTTCGCCACCTGTTCCAGAAGTAATCTGCTAGGTATTGTACACGTTTCCAGTGTTTTTGATAGATGTTAGCATGAGTGAATTCTCCACTAGGAATTAGCGTACTCAGTTTTCTGGGTAAGTAGAATAGCCGGAGTCAATATGGCTGGTGTTTCAGGATCCATAGACACTGGCTGAGTTTACATCCATCAACATAGAATTTAAGATGTTGCTTGAGATGCCGATCATTCTCTCCCAGGAGCCCCCCATGTGGGAACTATGAGGAGGATTGAAAATCCAGGTGCAACCTTTTTCCGCCAACTGATCTTGAATGGACTTGGCGTCGATGTTAAGTTCTCTACAGGCTCCGATGAAGTTGCTTCCCTGGTCAGACCTCAATTGTTTTACTGGTCCCCTGATTGCGAAGAACCGTCTTAAGGCGTTAATAAGGCTGGATGTGTCCATAGATTCTATCACCTCTATGTGAACTGCTCGCACACTCATGCAAGTAAATAGTACAGCCCAACACTTACTGTTTGCATGACCGCCGCGGGTCCTGCGTGCGGACACCATCCATGGCCCAAAGACATCTAGGCCAACATAGGTGAAAGGCGGCTCTGTACATAGTCTATCCGCAGGCAAGTCGGCCATTTGTTGGTGTAGTTGTTTCCCTCTTGCTTTACGGCAGTGCACACACTGATGCAGTACTTGGGCCACACATTTTTTCATACCTATAATCCAAAGGCCTGCAGACCGTAATTTGCCCTCAGTAATTTGCCTGCCTTGGTGTTCGGCCCTTTCGTGGTAGTGTCGGATTAGCAAGACGGTGATATGATGTTTGCTGGGAATGATGAGAGGATTTTGTTCTGCAATTCCCAGGTGGGCTTGATTCAAACAACCACCAACTCTCAGCAAGCCAAAACTGTCTAACTGGATTTAAGTTGGCGAGAGGACTTTTTAGAGGAATCTGCTGTTTGTTGTACAAACACTTCCATTCTATGTTGAAATTTTCCTGCTGGACGTGACGTATTATGAGGTGCTCACTATGAGAGATGTTCTCAGCAGAGAAGGGTTTATGGCAGGCATGCCAACCATGACAATCTTTAACTTGGAGAGTGTTATGATAACATCTTGCAATATGCACTAAGCTTGCAATAGTTCTGACGAGTCTCATCCAACTGGAGAAACGCTCAAAGCGCTGACAACCGAAGCTGGCTGTTTGCTTAGTTCCAGTGACTAATGCGCTAACTTCAGCGCGGATTTCTAGATCATTATCCGGATCCTGGATGCTGAAAGCTTCCTGTACACATTCGTCTGCCTGTCCAAGCAGAAACTCTGGACCTGTAAGCCAAGTAGAGTTAGTAAAGGAACCTATAGACATAGGCCTAGTGGCATGATCTGCTGGATTAAGTTCGGATGGTACATAGTGCCATTGTTCAGGTTTGGAGGATCTCCTAATTCTCTCTATGCAGTTACTAACGTACACATAAAATCGCTTGGTCCGGTTGTGGATGTAACCCAAAACTACTTTACTGTCGGTGTAATACTGGACTTCAGCTAGGTCGACACCCAGTTCTTGTTGTATGAAATCCGCAATCTCCACTGCCAACACAGTCCCACAAAGTTCCAGTCTGGGAATAGTATGATTAGGCTTAGGGGCTAACTTAGCCTTACCAAAGACGAATACAACGCGATTTTGGTTGTTGGGTTCTGTCACCTTCAGATATGCAACCGCTGCGATGGCCTCCGTGGAGGCGTCCGAGAACACGCAGAGTTCTTTCTTTATGCTAGAGGAAAGTGAGGTTTTAACATAGCATCTCGGTATATGGATCTCATCCAAGGCACACAAGGATCGCTTCCAGGCTTCCCATTTTTGCTCTTTCTCGGAGGGAAGTGGGGTATCCCAATCCTTGACTTTTTCAGAAAACTGTCAGTAGAGATTTACCTTGTATGGTGATGGGCGCTACAAATCCCAGCGGATCAAATAGACTGTTTACCACTGATAGACCACCTCGTTTTGTAAATGGCTTGTCTGCGTAACTTATCTGAAAACCGAAGGAGTCAGCCGAGAGATCCCATCTGAGGCCCAAGCTCCTCTGCACAGGTGGACTGTCCAGTCCCAAGTTAATGTCCTTGAATCCTGGTGCATGATCGCCTGATTCGAAGGCCCTCATAACGGCCAGGCTGTTCGAAGCAATTTTGTGTAGTCTAAGTTTAGCTTGGTACAACATACCTTGAGTCCTTTTGAGCAGATCAATAGCCGCTTCTTCAGTCGGTAGCGATTTGAGTCCATCGTCTACGTAGAAGTCCTTTTCTACAAAGTCTCTGGCGTCTTTACCGTACTCTGATTCTCCCTCTGATGCAGTGCGCCGAAGGCCATAAGTTGCCACGGCAGGTGACGGGCTGTTTCCAAATACGTGTACCCTCATTCGATACTCTGCCATCTCTGCGTTGGTGTCATTATTCTTGTACCACAGAAACCTGAGGAAATTCCGGTGGTCCTCTCTGACTACGAAACAGTGGAACATCTGTTCAATGTCGGCGGTGATGGCAACGAGCTCTTTTCTGAACCTCATCAGCACTCCAACTAGGTTATTTGTCAGATTAGGACCTGTGAGAAGGACATCATTAAGAGATGCACCTTGATGTTTGGCGCTTGAGTCGAAAACAACCCTAATTTGATTAGGTTTTCGTGGGTGATACACTCCAAATGAAGGCAAGTACCAGCACTCGTCGTTCTTTCCTAAGGATGGAGCTGGTTCTGCATGGTTGTTGCGGAATATTTTGTCGATAAAGGCAACAATGTGTTCTCTCATCTCAGGCTTACTGTTCATGGTACGCTGAAGAGTTAAATCTAGACAGAGCTTGTTCCCTATTGTTCGGAAGTTTTACCCTGGTAGCTCTAGAATCTCTGCGTTGTTGTCCATAGGTGGGATAACGTTGGCTAGGTGCCTTAGGTGTGGTTGGTGAAATGCAGCTTTCGGGGTAGGAATTTCATCCCTATGGTTGGGTATTTGATCGCATTCGATCAGCGTCGGTAGAGGTATTTCTGTATTCCCACTGACGGAACAAGCGATGAATCCTTGTGCCCTCCTGCCGCTAGTCTCTATGCGACCCAAGCAGGTGTTTAAGATGTAGGGTTCTGACGGTCCCTTTATTCCAAAGGCTTCAAAGAATTTAGGTCCTGCTAGGGAGCGGTTGCTTTGGTCATCAATGATGGCATACATTTTTACTGCCTTTTCTCGTAGCCCCTCCGGGTAGACCTTGATTAGGCATATGCGGGCACAACATTTCTCACTCTGGCCCTCCCCACATGGCTCCAAGCATGAGCAGGAAACAGCAGTAGCTGTGTTAGCGTTATTTTGGGGCTCCCCGCCATGACTTGGAGTGGGACTGGTGGAGACAGCAGCCGGTAAATCCCTTGTGAGTGGAGTTGGGTGCATAGCTGAGGCATGTCTTTCACTATGACACTCCTCACACTTGATAATGGATTTACAGTCCTTAGCCATGTGCTCCAATGACACGCAGCACCTGAAATATACCCCAAGCTCGGTAAGGACTTTCTTGCGCTCCTGTATGGTTTTGGATCTAAATCCTCTGCATTTGTTCAGTGAGTGTGGTTTTTTATGAATGGGGCATTCACGATTGAAGGCCTTGTCTCCTGATGAGGTAGTGTACTGTTTACCAGTGGGTACTGCAGATGATGGTAGGTTAGTCTTTCTAACATTCACGCTGCTCTTAAAGTCTCTGTGTTTATGTACAATACTTTCATACCTTGATGATGGTGTCACTGAAGCTGTAGTATTAAACTCCAGGAAGTCAAGGCTGGGGTCATTCCTCATCTGGGACTGTTCGTCGATGAACCTACAGAAATGAATAAATGGGGGAAAGGTGACGTCATCCACTCTTTTGTACCTTGAGACTGATGCCGCCCACTTCTCTTGCAGGCTGTATGGTAGCTTCACGACAATTGGGTTCACCCCATGGGCTGTATCCAGGTAGCACAGCCCAGACAGACTAGGATCTCTTTTGGCGAGCTCCAGTTCCATGAGCAAATCACTTAAATCCTGAAGCTTGTGGACATCCTTGAGACTGATCTTGGGAACGTTCTGCAGTCTAGTCTCCTGAATAGTGCCTTCTCTATTGCTTCTGCACTGCCAAAGGTGCGTTCGAGTCTCTGCCAGGCTGCAGCGAGACCTGCTTCTGCTTGTCCCACATAGACAGTTCTAAGGCTCTTGATGCAATTTGTGGAGCCTAGGCCCAGCCAGTTGACCAAGAGGTCGAGCTCCTGCTCTGCGGTTAGGTTGAGGTTGGCGATGGCGGCTTTGAAGGTTGCCTTCCAGGCTCTGTAGCTCTCCGCGCGGTCATCAAATTTTGAGAGACTGGTGTTAATTAGCTCTCTGCTCACCATAAACCTGGCAAACTCAGACATATCTGATCTCTCACTGCTTGTTGCCATGACAACTTGTGATGCCCCTGGGGCGTATAGGCTGCGTGGCGTGAAATGCTTCCGGGTAGAATGATGTTGCTGCAGGGTTGAGCTGTGGTCTAGCCTCTGTAGATTCTGATGACTGCTGCTTGAGCTGTGGAGGTAGGCCAGGAAATACCTGGTAGCCATCTTGCTGTAATAGCTGTCCTTGAGAGGGCGCATCTGGGCAACTGTTATGGGATTGCTTGAGTGCTGTGGGTGTCATTGGCACTGTGGGTAGAGCTGGCTTGGATGTTTGAGTGTTATTGGCTTGGACAGTACTGTACACTGGGGGTGGTGCAGATAACTGTTTCAGTACATAGTTGCTGGTGCGATCAACTGGATCGTCTATCTCCTCTGGTGGTAAACAGGCTGAATCAAGGCCTTGGTTCAATGCTTGCTCAAGTAGTCTTACTTTTGCTAATGCGACTTCCTCCTCTCTCTCTGATTCAAGGATCTTTATTCGAGCCTCTGCTTCTGCCCTCTGAGCTTCTGCCTCCGCTTCTGCCCTCTTGGCTTCTGCCTCCGCTTCTGCCCTCTTGGCTTCTGCCTCCGCTTCTGCCCTCTTGGCTTCTGCCTCCGCTTCTGCCCTCTTGGCCTCTGCCTCCGCTTCTGCCCTCTATGCTTCTGCCTCCGCTTCTGCCCTCTTGGCCTCTGCCTCCGCTTCTGCCCTCTTGGCTTCTGCCTCCGCTTCTGCCCTCTTGGCTTCTGCCTCCGCTTCTGCCCTCTTGGCTTCTGCCTCCGCTTCTGCCCTCTTGGCTTCTGCCTCCGCTTCTGCCCTCTTGGCTTCTGCCTCCGCTTCTGCCCTCTTGGCTTCTGCCTCCGCTTCTGCCCTCTTGGCTTCTGCCTCCGCTTCTGCCCTCTTGGCTCTGCCTCCGCTTCTGCCCTCTTGGCTTCTGCCTCCGCTTCTGCCCTCTTGGCTTCTGCCCTCTTGGCTTCTGCCTCCGCTTCTGCCCTCTTGGCTTCTGCCTCCGCTTCTGCCCTCTGGCTTCTGCCTCCGCTTCTGCCCTCTTGGCCTCTGCCTCCGCTTCTGCTCCGCTTCTGCCCTCTTGGCTTCTGCCTCCGCTTCTGCCCTCTTGGCTTCTGCCTCCGCTTCTGCCCTCTTGGCTTCTGCCTCCGCTTCTGCCCTCTTGGCTTCTGCCCTCTTGGCTTCTGCCGCCTCCGCTTCTGCCCTCTTGGCTTCTGCCGCCTCCGCTTCTGCCCTCTTGGCTTCTGCCGCCTCCGCTTCTGCCCTCTTGGCTTCTGCCGCCTCCGCTTCTGCCCTCTTGGCTTCTGCCGCCTCCGCTTCTGCCCTCTTGGCTTCTGCCGCCTCCGCTTCTGCCCTCTTGGCTTCTGCCGCCTCCGCTTCTGCCCTCTTGGCTTCTGCCGCCTCCGCTTCTGCCCTCTTGGCTTCTGCCGCCTCCGCTTCTGCCCTCTTGGCTTCTGCCGCCTCCGCTTCTGCCCTCTTGGCTTCTGCCGCCTCCGCTTCTGCCCTCTTGGCTTCTGCCGCCTCCGCTTCTGCCGCCTCCGCTTCTGCCGCCTCCGCTTCTGCCCTCTTGGCTTCTGCCGCCTCCGCTTCTGCCCTCTTGGCTTCTGCCGCCTCCGCTTCTGCCGCCTCCGCTTCTGCCGCCTCCGCTTCTGCCCTCTTCGCTTCTGCCCTCTTGGCTGCCGTCTGTGCTTCTGCCCTCGCAAGGACTTCTTTTTCGGTGAAGGAACGCCTCACTTTGGATTGCTCTGCCTTTATGCGGGCCTCTAGTAATCTGTCGCTCAGGGCGGAGCTTCTAGAGCATGATGATCTGTAGGACCGCGAGGAATGTTTGGATGAATGAGATCTCTGTGATCGAGTTTCTTGCAAATGAGAGATGCGGAGTTCCACTTTATCTTTAGCGTCCAGCACCATGGCGTCTTTGTCTGTCTATTGATTCTGCCTTGCACAATTCTGATGGGGCTTCTTCAATATTAGAGTCTTTTAGAAAGGTTATATACCTTGTGGACAGTCTCTTGTATCTTTCATGGGCTGCGTTCAGCCGCCTGACGGCAACTTGTAATCTGGTGGCATCGCCTGAGGAGGACTTTAGTCCTGATATGAGGGAGGAAACTCGTTCCCATAGCTCTTCCAGGTTGTCACATAGCTCATCTTTCCTGGTGTGATAGTTTTCCATGATCTTTATATTTGGTTTGAGAGAGCGCCTTGGTCGTGTGACTTGGTCTGCTGGAAGTGTGGGTTCTACCTCCAGCTCTTCATAATGATCAGTATCAGGTTGCATTTGCTTTGTTTCATCACTGGGGAACTGTACGAGTTCATTTTCGGCCATTTTGATTTAAGGTGCGCTGTCTCTTTAAGAAAATGAACTTTTGAATTGGGGGCTGAAAATTGCAGTGCGGCTTAGATGAGGCACCCCGGTGAGGTTCCTAAAAGATTTTGAGTGAATTGCAGGGTTTTGGTTTGAGGGAGGTCCCACGTGCGTGAACAGTTCTTATATCATGCGAGCAAGGGTTAACATAGGATGTAGAAAATGGCTTGGCGAGTAGTGGAGGACTTCCAGGCAAGAGTATATCTACTGCGGACACCCCGTGCTTCCCCTTGGGCTTGTGGGACGTGCACTGTTGCCGGGCAGATTTGCTGCGAGTGGGCCTGTCGCAGGGGAGGTTCCTGAGTGTGGCACTGGGCTCTGAGGGAATCTGTAGCCGGGAATTGGACTTTGAGACGGGTATTTACTGGGGTATAAGGCTTTAAGGCAGTTTTTGACTGTTCTGTCCCCACATGAAGGCGAATGAAGGTGTAACTGATAATGACCTTGTGACTGTCCTACCTTCGTATCCAAGCAGTGGAGCAGACCGGACCGGCAGATGCTCAGGTTAGATGGACCCAGACGTAGACATGAGGATGCAATCAAACGTGGGTTTATTTGATCCAGAGGAGTGACATGCAGTGATGCAGTACAGTGATGCAGTAGCAGTGTAGATGCTGTCATGTGGATGTCTTTGCTGAGGCAACTGCTGGTCAACAACTGATGCCTTCACAAGCCAAGGTGTAGTCTCCAGTCACAAGGAGTGCAGCACTGAAAATGGCTACAGGAAGTGACAAGGACCAAGGCTGCTAAAACCACGCCCAGCAGAGAAAAACTTTATAGACAAGAAACAAGGCGTGCAGCATACGAATTCCGGCCAGCAGATGGCAGCAGAGAAACAATACATAAATACAGCATAGTAAAAGGAGATAATAATGCAGTGCAGGAATTAAATTTGAAAAGAACAGCACAATTACCTGAAACATAGGTCCATGTGAAAGGATTCTCCAGCAATGTTTTTAAAATGGCTGCCAACAGCCTGTCCTAGAATGTAAGGAAGACTGGTTGCCACTATTTGTGAAGCTGCCTGAGGGGCGGGGGCTTCACTACACCCTGCACCTTTTGTACAATAGGTGGTAATGATGTGATCCTGCCTATATGCTATGTCTGACAAGTGGTGGCAACCAGTGCTCCTCACATTCTAGGACATGATGCTGCCACCATCCATCTTGAATCGGTCCTGGAGAACCCTTTCAAGTGAGTTTCCCCTCTTCATATTCTAGACAAACATCACAAGGAGTGACAGTGCAGCTTGTTAGTCCAATCTGCTTCCTCTGACTACCTCTCCCAACCATAAAGTTATCCTTAACTTTCAAAAGCTTGACTTGAAGATAGTCATTTGCATCCAACTATTACATTTGTGCAACAGTTCTCAAATAAGGTATCAAGACAATGTAGACTTCCTTCTTTTTTTTTTTTTTTCCCCTCTAGGTTCTAAAACGCAGCAGACTGTTTCCGCAGTACTTGTTCCCCTCGCTTTGGTTGCACTTGTTGCTGTGGTGATTGGTATCACCCTTTACAGGTAAGTTCATACTCCTGGCTTTTCCATTTGACCTCTTAGTATCTCTTTACAGCTCCAAACTCTTTCTTCCAACCAGCCTTATGGCAGGTGCCAATATTTTCACTTGTCTGGCCAGGAATCTTGAGTAGATATCCAGAAATCTACTGAAGTGTTCTAGAGATTAGCCTGCACAGTGTAGACTTGGATTAAAACGTCAAAAAATCGCACTAGTGGACAATTCTGGATAGTCTGGCCCACCTTTTAGTCTAAGTTTATACCACTTAAAGTTGACTAACTTTCTACTGTTTTGTTTGACCAGGGGGCATAGCCTTCCAATGTGGTGCAAAGCATGTATGCCAGTCTGATTTGGTGCAAACTGCACCAAAATATTTCTAAACCTAATGGGCCAAATTGAATTTTTTTATAGAACAAGGTCTGGGTGCACTCACACTAGTAAATACAGGCCAGTGTTTCATGTGGGGAGGCCATATGTTAAAACTGGCTATAATCTAGCAAAACTTCTGGGCACAACTGCTGCATGAAATATTTTTGCTTCTATCTATTTAAGGAAGAACTTGGTATTCCATACTTAAGCAAATTGCTTTTATATCATTTAGGAAATACAAGGAATACAAACCAATTGCAAATGCTTCAGATGGAAGAAGTGATCAGGGCATCATTGTGTACTTCAGTCAGATCAAAGATGTTCACTTCAAAAAAAGCAACGAGAGTGATCATCTTCTGAAGAGCGAAGCTGCAATAATATAAGATTCTTAAAACTCTGAATGTCTGCCATATCTTGGTATGCTGCTGCTTGGTCCTTCATCTAAGTCATAAAGCTGTAGTAGAAATACTTGTTAATAAAGTGTTTCCTTTAACTGGTCGTGTCTAGAATGGCTAATGGTTACAACCTGGTAATTCTTGCAGTCAGAGGCCGTCTGGAACAGTGTTAATATACATTCATCCCTCCTCCAATTCAGTATTACAGTAGAGAATCCATACATAAGGTTTCATTTATGGAAATAAACTTTTTGACCATGGGTCTTGTGCTGCATGTGACCAGCAGAACTGTAGATTTCATAGAAATGTTTATTACCCAAGAGTAATGGATTTGTTTGCAGCACCCTCATGATTCAAATCTTCTGCTCTATAGGACATTCAACTTCAAAGAACAGGAAACACTTGTATTAAAGTGCCTAATTTGTACTAAGAACGTTCCTCACACATGTGCAACCAGTAGCCTTAGGCTACTTTCACACCTGCGTTTAGGTGCGGATCCGCACCTATAATGCAAACGCTTAGATCCGTTCAGAACGGATCCGTTTGCATTACCATGAACAAAAAAAAAAAATATTATTTTTTTTTTGTTCATAATGCAAACGGATCCGTTTTGACTTACATTGAAAGTCAATGGGGGACGGAGCCGTTTGAAAATTGAGCCATATTGTGTCAACTTCAAACAAATCCGTCCCCATTGACTTACATTGTAAGTCTGGACGGATCCGTTTGCCTCCGCACGGCCAGGCAGACACCCGAACGGGTGTCCGCCTGCGGGGCGGAGGACAAACTGTGCCAGACTGATGCATTCTGAGCGGATCCGCATCCACTCAGAATGCATTAGGGCAGTACGGATCAGTTTGGGGCCGCTTGTGAGAGCCTTCAAACGGAACTCGCAAGCGGAGCCCCGAACGCTAGTGTGAAAGTAGCCTTACCTGCTCCAGCAGGATGGGATTGATTCACATAGTTTAGTGAGGAAAATCTTCCCAACATGTTGTCACCACTCCAGTACTTCACTGTGGAGCTTGTTTGTGGGAATAACCAGCTCTGTCAGCCACGAGGGTTTTGTATAAAACGGTCTTTAGGAGTTGCAGTAATTCATAGATCCATTTATCTAACAGATATACACTCACCTAAAGAATTATTAGGAACACCTGTTCTATTTCTCATTAATGCGATTATCTAGTCAACCAATCACATGGCAGTTGCTTCAATGCATGTAGGGTTGTGGTCCTGGTCAAGACAATCTCCTGAACTCCAAACTGAATGTCAGAATAGGAAAGAAAGGTGATTTAAGCAATTTTGAGTGTGGCATGGTTGTTGATGCCAGACGCGCCGGTCTGAGTATTTCACAATCAGCTCAGTTACTGGGATTTTCACGCACAACCATTTCTAGGGTTTACAAAGAATGGTGTGAAAAGGGAAAAACATCCAGTATGCGGCAGTCCTGTGGGCAAAAATGCCTTGTTGATGCTAGAGGAGAATGGGCTGACTGATTCAAGCTGATAGAAGAGCAACGTTGACTGAAATAACCACTCGTTACAACCGAGGTATGCAGCAAAGCATTTGTGAAGCCACAACACGCACAACCTTGAGACAGATGGGCTACAACAGCAGAAGACCCACCGGGTACCACTCATCTCCACTACAAATAGGAAAAAGAGGCTGCAATTTGCATGAGCTCACCAAAATTGGACTGTTGAAGACTGGAAAAATGTTGCCTGGTCGGATGAGTCTCGATTTCTGTTGAGACATTCAAATGGTAGAGTCCAAATTTGACGTAAACAGAATGAGAACATGTATCCACCATGCCTTGTTGCCACTGTGCAGGCTGGTGGTGGTGTAATGGTGTGGGGGATGTTTTCTGGGCACACATTAGGCCCCTTAGTGCCAATTGGCCATCGTTTAAATGCCACGGGCTACCTGAGCATTGTTTCTGACCATGTCCATCCCTTCATGACCACCATGTACCCATCCTCTGATGGCTACTTCCAGCAGGATAATGCACCATGTCACAAAGCTCGAATCATTTCAAATTGGTTTCTTGAACATGACAATGAGTTCACTGTACTAAAATGGCCCCCACAGACACCAGATCTCAACCCAATAGAGCTTCTTTGGGATGTGGTGGAACGGGAGCTTCGTGCCCTGGATGTGCATCCCTCAAATCTCCATCAACTGCAAGATGCAATCCTATCAATATGGGCAAACATTTCTAAAGAATGCTATCAGCACCTTGTTGAATCAATGCCATGTAGAATTAAGGCAGTTCTGAAGGCAAAAGGGGGTCCAACACCGTATTAGTATGGTGTTCCTAATAATTCTTTAGGTGAGTGTATTTATAGCTTGTATATGACTTTACAATATTTAACCCCTTAGGCTACTTTCACACTAGCGTTTTAGGCTTTCCGTTTGAGATCTGTTCAGGGCTCACGCAAGCGGTCCAAAACGGATTAGTTTTGCTCTAATGCATTCTGAATGGAAAAGGATCTTCTCAGAATGCATCAGTTTGCCTCCATTCAGTCACAATTCCGCTGTGGAGGCCGACACCAAAACGCTGTCTGCAGCGTTTTGCTGTCCGCATGACGACACTGAGCCAAATGGATCCGTCCTGGCACACAATGTAAGTCAATGGGGACTGATCTGTTTTCTCTGGCACAATAGAAAACTGGTCTGTCCACTATTGACTTTCAATGGTGTTCAAGAAGGATCTGTCCTTGCTATAGAAGACATAATACAACAGATCGGTTCATGACTGATGCATGTGGTCGTATTGTAATGGAAGCATTTTTGCAGATCTATGACAGATCCGCAAAAACGCTAGTGTGAAAGTAGCCTTAGTGACCAGCCCGTTTTGGGTCTTACTGACCAATTTTTTTATTTTATTTATTTTGGCGGTAGTTGTAGTTCTTAATGGTGTTTTGGGTTACACATCTTTCCCCCTTGCCTATGACTGAACCCATGGAGAGACTGCCTCCTACTCCACAGGACAGGGAACAGAAACCGCTTTAAAAGTTCTTTTTTTTCCAGGAACTTTTTCCATACCATCACTATGATGGCATACAAGGACATTGACCTCTGTAGCGACAGGAACAGAGGTTTATATCCCAACAGAAGTGTTTCCTGTCCTTACAGAGGATGGGGCAGAGAAAGAGAGATGAAGTTCCTTTTTACCTGGATTCTTGGACTGTGTTGCACCATTTGGGATCATGGTGTCCCCTGTCCACTCACGATCCTGTACAAACGCTGGGCAGGGGGTGGGTCAGGAGGGCTCACTCTGGAAGATCTGGAGCCTGCTCCCAGGGTGCAGTCTCCCGCCTTGCCTCTGGTAGGTTAAGCCGGGTTTTGCGAGCATGGCACTTTGTGCGCATTATGATGTCACTTCCAGCGGATGCAGGGCAGCATGCGGCGTTCTGGCTGAATTAAAGGGGGCTGAAACAGTGACCCAGCCTGTTCATACTACACCATGGTGGGACCAGAGCCACGTTCTCCTAAGGAGCAGGGCGCTCCTTTGCCGCCATCAGTAAGTTCCCGGTGGGAAGATTACTTATTGACTTTTCAGAATGTGTGTTGGTCAGGGAGTCTGCTTGATCACCTCTCCTTAAACCATGTTATATCATAAAATGGGGTAGATCTCTATCCATATTAAGTGCCTCATGATTTGTTTTTATTTTTAGATCTCCAAGGTGGCACAAAAGAAGGTTAAGTCACTCAAATGCATTTCTTGTAACATACGGCTTCAGGATAATTACCCCCAAAAATTGTGCAAAGTTTGCATTACTAGTATCGTTTGTGAGGAAACTCTCTCACTAAGGGAAGAATTTCAAATAATACAGGAAGAAGTAAAATCCTCCTTGTCTCAATTGTCTACTACTCCTGGGGATCCTCCTCTTCCCAAAAAGAAAAAGTTGATATTTCCTTCATCCTCAGATTTTGAGGACCCTGTCTGATGCTTCCTCTTTTAAAACTGGGGAAGATGAGGAGGGGGCTTCTGAAGCAGAATCCTCTGAGTAATAGAAGATTTAATTTTTCTATGGACGATATAGCAGATCTGTTGAAAGCAGTAAGATCTACTATGGGGGTAGAGGAAGTGCAGAAATCTCACTCCATTCAAGATTAAATGTTTGGGGGTCTGAGTAAAAAAACTTGTGTATTTCCTATCAACGAGTAGATAAAGGATATGGTTTTAGATGAGTGGTCGGACCCAGAAAGACGCTTGGGGGTATCTAACGCCTTTAAAAATCGTCTATTTAATCCGGTGGAATCTAAGATCTTCAATTAGATTCCTAAAATAGACATACGGGTGGCAAAAGTGAATAAAAAAAAATCATTAACCTTCGAGGATGCCTCCCAGTTAAGAGATTCTATGGACAGGAAGGCCGACAGTCTGTTGCGAAAGTCATGGGGAGCAGAAATGTTCAGCCTTAAGTCCAACATCGCAGCAACGCCTGTGGCCAGGTCTATGTTACTTTGGCTGAACGAGCTGGAGGATCATATCGGGGATAAAACATCAAGAGAGAAAATTTTAAATTCTATACCCCTACTAAAAGCAGCCACAGCTTTTTCCTGTCGTCCTAACCAGCAGCACAAGTGGGGGATTCCTCCCCTGTGAAGCCAGTCAGGACAGGCAGAATTTTTGTTTAAAAAGAAAGTTACTGCCAAGTATTAATAATTAACTAATTAAACCCACCCCTATATAGGATTCCCCACCCTGGCAGGAGGTGCATTTTTTTTTCTGTCCTGTGAACTTAGGACAGGCTAGACTCCCAAGCTGGAGTCTCTTTACATCTTCTTAACATGCATTGCTTTTTTGGAATACCTGCTGAGATGCCCTTGGGCATCTCTTCCTGAGTCCAGGCCCCTGTGATCGTGGGGGTGCCATTTCGTTTTTTTCCCCTCTGCCGCTAGAGCTTCGGGCGGCCAGCGCTCCTGCTGCGTCCCAGAAGTGCATCATCTGACGACATACGGGCGGGTGCGCGGCGCTTGCGGCCGCTAGAAATTTCTTCACCTCCTGTCCTCTATGCGTGTCTGAGGACAGGAGGCAGGGACCAGGTATATTTATTTTGTACTTTTATGTATAGTTTTTTCTAGAATGCCGCCTCAGCTGAGCGGGCCTTTTCATTCTGACCTCACTTCCGGGTAGGAAGTAATCTCCGCCCTCTGGCTATTTAAGCCAGTCTGCCTAGCTCAGGGTGGCAGGAGTAAGGAATCTACTCCAGTCACATTCAGAGCTGCACTTCTCGGGTCAAGTGGTCAGTTAGAAATCCTGCTAGTGTACTACACTTTGCCTCAATATGACATCTCCAGATTCCGGACATGGGAAATCTACGCAAAAGCAGAGGCATCTTGCGTGTTCTAATTGCGGCACTCCATTGCCAGATTCGTATGAGTTCCATCGTTGCCCTGGCTGTCGGCCCATGCCTCCCAGTACAGAGCCTACAGTCTGCGATATGTTTTCTTGGATGAAGGAATTCATGGACACTTCCATTACGGAGATTAAGAATGCAGTCTCGGCTTCCGGTTCCGGCGCCTGCATGTAACGCTATTGTTTAATGAGCTGAAAGCAGAGGTCGCGCTGCATGACACACGGCTGGAGACAAGGATAGCGGAGATGGAAGGAGTTTATGAGGAGGTACGCAAGCAGCTTAAGAGGGCTTTAATGGAAAATGCCAAGCTTTGGGACAAGGTGGACGATCTTGAAAATCGCTTTCGCAGGAGCAACCTACGTGTGGTCGGCCTCCCAGATGTGGTACTGGCAAAAGACCTGGAAGCCATATGTGCCCACGAAATACGGAGGCACTGGGCCTCGAATTCAGCTGCAAAGCCGAGAGGGCACACAGAGTCGGCCCATACAACGCACGGCATGGATCGAATAGACTCGACAAGGCTGCAGGTGCGCCTAAAACCAATGCCAGGGCATGGCAAGTAATTGTCAAATATTTGAACTATGCAGACAAAGCGGCCATATTACGGGCGTACAAGCAAACTGGCAAGGCCATTGACATAAGAGGTCACCGTGTACTAATTTTCGGGGACTTCTCAGCGGAGGTATCCAAGCGCAGGAGGGCCTTTGCTCCTTCATGCTCCTCGCTGTTCAAAAACCAGATAAGATTCTCCCTGCTATATCCCGCGACACTGAGGGTGTATTTCCCTAACAACAAGACTGAATCGTACACGGATCCAGAGGAGGCGGAAATCGCTCTACAGGGTGCCCTTACAAGGAAGCAAAGTTTACCAGCGATCATCTACAAGGACACAGAGCATCCATCCCCACCAGAGAGCTTGGGACATTTCTCTTCGGATCGGATGTCACCAGGATCCGGGATTGCGAGAAGATCACCACGGGAGTGTACAGTCGCGGACTGAATGACTGCTTCCCTCACATACCTGTGGGACTGATAAGTATACTATGGTCTCAGTTACAGTAGAGTTTTTTTTGTTGCTAGCGAAATGGTGAGTCATTGCTACGATATGTTAAAAGATGCTCCAGTATAGTATGGCAGTTAAAGTAGAGGTATACAATTCGGACCGGGGTAGGGAGTGCTGGGGGGATTGTAAATGTATGTACGTGCTTTGGTAATACCTCAAAACGTATAGGGTTCGTATAGCAGAAAACATTTATTGTGTCACCTGAAGGAAGAGATGTCACCATGTTATTACTCAGAAAGGAAGGAGATGCCCGGCGAAGGAGCTGCATATTACTAGCAAAAGAGTTAATGTTTGCATTGTTATTTTTTGGTACCTATGTACTGTGCACAGGTGTCTAGGACGGAGGAGATTTGGAAAAGGAATCGTTTCTTGCTATTGTCGGAAAAAAGTGAAGCCAAAACGTAAATGCTTCTCAGAGGTTTAAAGCAATGGGTAGTTAGAGGGTGTAGCTCACCCTGGGTTGTTTCATTGCTAAGACATCTTAAAGTTATAGTTTGGCAAATGTTGGGGAGAGGGTGGGGGGGGGGGGTTTCAGTACCTCACTAATGGTCTACAAAAATACCTAACTGATGACAGATACTCTAATGGATAGCCGTATTGAAATTGTCTTTTGGAACGTCAAAGGTCTGAGGTCCCCAAACAAACGTAGATTGATCTTGAAACATCTTAAACGGCTGGGGGCCGATATTGCCCTCTTACAAGAAACCCATCTCCCGATTGAAGAGTTAGGAAGGATGAAAAAGTTCTGGGTAGGGGAAGTGTATGGCTCGGGAGCCATGGGTAAGAAAGCAGGAGTGCTGACGCTGTTAAAGAAGGGCTATCATATAAGGTGATAGGGCACACTCATGATAAGAAGAATAGGGTCTCCAAACTACATCTCACGGATGAGAGAAAGGATATCAGTATCTTTAACGTCTATGGGCCGAATGAATGTGATAGACCTTTTTTCAATATACTAGCAAGAGATATAGCCACAGAACCGACGAAATTGAAAATAATTGCAGGGGGACATGAACACAGTTTTAGATGAGAGAGAGGACAGGAGGAGTGGTCCAGGGAAAGGGGGGAAAGAAGGTGGTATTGATAACAGACTAGCACAACTCATGGCCGACACAGATATGGTCGACTTGTGGAGAATCCGAAACCCAGAGGGAAGGGAATATACACACTACTCACATGCCCACCAGTCGTGGTCACGACTAGATTATATACTCTGCGATAACTCAGGATCACGCTGTGTCTCAGACCCACATATAGAGGATATGATAATCTCAGATCATTCCCCGATATCTGTCACCTTGAGAAGGGAAACCCCCCGAGGAACTGATTTCCTATGGCGGTTCCCAACCGCACTATTCAAAGATGAAGAGTTTAATAATTTCCTGAGAGGCTGGTGGTTAGAATATGAACAGGAGAATAAAGGCATAGATAACCATCAACTACTCTGCGATGCAGGAAAATCAGTAATTCGGGGGCGGATCATGGCGTACATGTTCAGTAAGCGTAAAAAGATAAAGGAAAAGATAAGTCAGTTGAGCCATGAGCTAAAAAGAGCCTATACCCTTTTTCAGGCCACCCCTACAAATGATTCTCGTATAAAATGGCAGAAGGCCAAAACGGATTATGAGGCATGGCTTAAAAATTGGGATAATTTTGCAATGACAAGATGGGAGGCACACCTATACCGTTACGGTAACAAGGCAGGTAGACTATTGGCTAGGTTAGCAAAGGGGCAAAGGTTGATATCTACCATTCATTCCCTTAAAGGAAAAGATGGAATAGTAACCTCACATCCGGAAGAGATCAACAAAATCTTGGGAGATTTTTATGCGGATCTATATACGGCTAACTCTTCTCAAGGTAGGGAGGGAAGTAGCTGGTTAAAACAAGTTTCAATGCCTAAACTGTCGGCTGAGGACAGAGAGACTGCTGAATGCCCCGGTTTCCAGGGAAACGGTTGTCACGTATATTAAAAACTTGCCATTAGAGAAGGCACCAGGGCCAGACGGATATAGTGGGGAATTTTACAAAATCATAGCCCAAGATATAGCTCCAACTCTTTCGCAGATATACTCAGGTTACATGAAAGGGGATCCAATCCCGCCACCGTACTAATACGGCCTATATTAAGGTTCTTCCAAAGCCTGGGAGAGATCCCACGAATCCAGCCTCATACCGCCCAATTTCCCTCATCAATGTCGATCTCAAAATTATTTCTAAAATTCTGGCAGACAGGCTCTCATGCCTACTACCTAAACTGATATCACCTGCCCAGGTTGGTTTTATCCAAGGTAGGGCGGCAGTAATGAATATTCGAAAAGTACTGTTGGCATTGGATGAGGTAAAACTCAGACCCGCCTCCCATGCATCCCCGGCCATAATAACCATTGATGCGGAAAAGGCGTTTGATAATGTGGACTGGGGATGGATGGGAGAGGTGTTGGACACAATGGGCTTTGAGGGGCCATTTAGAAGTTTTCTGAATGGCATCTATTCGAATCCACAAGCTAGAGTAGCCACACCAGGCTTCTTGTCTAGGCCCATACACTTAGGTAAGGGGACGAGACAGGGTTGTCCACTTTCCCCGCTTCTTTTCAATTTAGCATTGGAGCCTCTATCTAGAGAGCTTGAGAGAGATACTAAATTGGAGGGGATCAAAATTGGCAAACTTGGAAAAAAAGAAATAAAGCACGCACTCTTTGCGGACGATTTGTTAGTGTTCTTGGAACAGCCACATAGAGACATAGGTCACCTGTTGGGTTTACTGGAAAAGTTTGGTTCCATCTCAGGATTCAAAGTGAATACTGATTAATCAGAACTGATGTTTATTGGACCCCAGGCGACAAAGTCCCAAAAAAGGTCTTTAGGATTTCCCCTACAGGTAGCTAATCGCTCGATAAAATACCTGGGAATTAATATAGGAAGTACTCCTGACTCCTTATATTCATTAAACTACCCACCATTAATCTAAAAAATCCTTGCAGATATTAAGAGATGGTTAACCCTACCGCTGTCTTTGGGAGGGAGAAGTCAACTCTTAAAAATGATGTGTGTGGCCCAACTCCTGTACCCTCTACAGACGATACCCATCCTACTCAAACACAAAGACATAGATGTATTGGAGAAGGCGTTTAGATCATTTATCTGAGGAAGGGGGGGGGGGGCCAGAATTTCCCTGGCTAAACTACAACTACCAAAAAACTTAGGGGGGTTAAACTTTCCGGACATAAGAGCATACAATCTGGCAAGCCTCCTAAGACACAGTCTAGACTGGATATTTAGAACACAATACTACACCAATACCAACTTGGAGGAGCAATTGGTGGATCCCTGGTCACTGTCAGCTCTGTTCCACACTAAGTATGGTGCCCTGCCCCCTGAGACAAAAGGAAGCCTCCTGATAAAAGATACTGTGGCGAGCTGGAAAGCAATCCGCAAGTTATTCTCATTGCCTTTCACTTTATCTAAACACATGAGCATATGGGGCCATCCAGAATTTCCAGCAGGGAGTGAGGCTAAACACTTCCAGAAGTGGAAAGAGTTAGGGATTGGCAAGGTCAGAGATGCATGGGATACTCAGAATGGAAGATATCTCAAATATGGAGAGCTCATAGAGAGATTCCCAATGTTGCGTAATCAACACCCTTTAGCATTCTCACAAGTCAATGACTTCTTAACTAAGCGAGTCATAAATCTAACAAGGGAAATGGGAATTAAAGACTTTGACCTATACGTGTGTCAGGGACTTAGGAAAAAATCTCTGTCAGAACTGTATGGGGGTTTGAGAGGCATGAAGCAGAGACGAGTAGCGGACAACCTCTTTTCACAATGGAGAAAAGAATTCCCATCAGTGGACATAAAACAAATCATTCTAAAGGGGTGGGAGACAATTAGGAAAGTGACACCAAACGAGGGATGGAGGGAGACGTACTTTAGCATGGTACAGAAAGCCATTTATGGCTTTCGTTTTGCCTCTCGGGACCTCACGCAGATAGAATCACAAATTGTCCAAAATGCCATGAAAATAGCACAGATCTCTATCATGGTGTGTGGTCATGCCCAGAGTCGATAAAGTTCTGGAAAGCGGTCACTTTCCGACTTAAACGTCACCTGAAAATGGAAATCCCATTCACGCCAGAGCTTTTGTCATTCCAGGTGGCCCCCGAGGGACAAAAGGTAACCCCACTTGTGCATCTACTATTACTAGCAGCCAAAAGATGCCTCTTTAGGGAATGGCTTAATCCCACAACACCCTCAATGAGTGATGTTTTTCTACTTAAGTCATGTTTCTTACTTGAGAGGACTGAGGCAGAGCAGAACAAGGGGAAATTGATCAATGTTTTTTTTTTGGTAGATTTGAAACATTTATAAAAACAGCACTAAGCAGTGTTGAGGTGGTAGAGACAATGAAACCCTTCTTATACTCAGAATGGTACTTAAAAAGAAGATTATTGAACACCTTAGGAGTTCTGCAGATTGACTGAACTACGATGTAAACTATGCAGTTAAGACATTAGGGAGGAGGTTTAAATATGTAAAAGACCTACTAGTGAGGAGGGGAGGGGGGTTAGTTGGGGGGTGTTTATTGGAGGTTATTGTATATGACCATGTATAAAATGAAAAGTAAATAAATAAATGGAGATAATGTCATACAGATGATAATGTACTACAACATAAAGGCTTGTAACATCAAGGTCTATACCAATTGTAATGTGTGCTATACATTGTGTCATTACTGACATTGTAATCACCTGTACTGAAACGAATCAAAAATATATGATTTCTTCATTTATTTCAATAAAGATTATATTTAAGAATGCGGTCTCTGGTAAGAGACCTAGACCGGCATTTCCTGGTCCTGTCTCTATGTCCGAAGAGGTTATTTCGGTCTAGAATGATTTCTCTTCTGAGGATGAGGGTTCGGCTTTTCTTTTTCCGGCTGAAAAGACTCAACATCTACTATGCTCCATCAGGTCAAGGGACCAAGATGTTGAGCAAGGGGAAGCTCCAGAGTCCACTTCCAGGGGGCCAAGGGCCTTTAGAGTGGACGAGTCTCTAAGGAAACTAATGAAAACGGAGTGGAAACACTCCGAAAAGGGTCCGGTTCTCACCAAGAGATTTAAATTAATGTTTCCCCTGCAGGAAAAAGAGTCTGATCTTTGGATACCACCTTCCAAAGTCCATATGGCGATATCTAAACTTTCCAAGATGACCCTCGTGCCATCAGATAATGGCAGAAATCTCCAGGACCCCCTGGACAGACGAGCGGAATGCACCCTTAGACGCAAATATGCTACCGCAGCTGCCTCGGCATCAGTTGCTATCGCATCAAGTGAGGTAGCGAATTTTATACGTGCCCGCGTCCTTCGGATCCAATCCGATTTAAAATCTGGTATGTCCAGAAATGATGTCCTGGACCAATTCAAGACCCTCCTCCTTGGTATCGATTTCCTATGTGATGCTGCACCCCAACATCTTAAACTAGCAGCCAAGACTATGGCTCTTTCTTCAGCCAGTAGATGCCCCCTTTGGCTCAGGCCGTGGGTGGCAGATAACACCTCAAAGTTCAACCTGTGTGGTCTCCCCTATGAGCCCGGAAGATTGTTTGGTTCGGAGCTTGATCGCTTGATGGAGAGCTTGGCTGACAAGAAGGGGTATTCCCTTCCACAACAGACCTTTTGAGGCCGAGGAAGAGCTAGAGGAGGGGAATATCATAGTTCATCCAGGTCCCATAAACGCTCTGAGAGCCGCAGATGCGGTAGAGGTCGTGGAAAGGACCGCAAGGCTGACCCATGACTCTCATCAGCCTTCTACAAGTCACCCTCCCCTACCCCCTCTAGTTCTGCTGCACGTGGCGCTATCCCCCAATCCTCCTCCAATTGAAGCACGTTTAAGTTTGTTTAGGAATTTTTGGCTTCAAGAAATTCCAGATCCCTGGGTTTTGGATGTAGTGACATGCGGGCACAAAATCGAGTTTTTTTCCCCCCCCTCAGGAGAAGTTAATCCTGACAAAACCCCTTGCCCATGACAAGCATATAGTCTTGGAGGACTCCATTCTTCAGTACATCCAAAGGAGAGCTCTAGAGGAGGTCCCCCTTCATGAACAGGGTTTTTTCTTGTCCCAAACCCATCGGGCGATTGGCGGATGATTATCGACCTACGCTATCTGAATCGCTTTATCAAGCAAAAGCGCTTCTGGTTGGAGACCATGCGCTCAATAATCAATATTCTGGTCACGATAGATCTGAAGGACGCGTAACTTCATGTTCCCGTCCATCCAGCACACAAGAAGTATCTGAGAGTTGCTGTATCCATAAAAGGTGTGGTGAAGCAGTACCAGTTTGTTTTACTGCCTTTTGGCATCTCCTCCACCTCCCACACCTTCACCAAGGTTGTGGCTCTGGTTGTCGCCCAGCTCAGGCTTCGAGGACTAGAGATCGTCCCATACTTTGACGACTGGCTTTTAAAAGCCACCACTCTAGATGTCTTCCAATCTCATCTTCAGCTGGCTCTTCAAACTCTTCAACGCCTAGGCTGGCTCAAGTCAGAATTTTTTCTTTCCACCACAAGGAAATTTCTGGGGTTTGGGATCAATTCCGATCACATGACTCTTTCTCTGGAGAGGAAAGATCTTGTAATAAGAGCAGCCGAGTTCCTTCTGGTACCCAGGCGAGTTTCCATCAGAACTCTTATGAAGATGTTAGGCCACATGTCAGCATCTGCAGAGGCAGTTCCTTGGGCCTTGTGGCATCTACGTCCCCTCCAAGAGAAAGTGTTAGCGGTTTGGAATCGCAATTCCAGGGGTTTGAACAAGACGCAATCCCTGTCCACCAAAGTCCGTTCTTCACTCAGGTGGTGGAAGAACCTACCAGATGGGAGGTCCTTGATTCAACCTCGTTGGATCACGTTGATCATGGACGCCTCCCTTCTAGGTTGGGGAGCTTATCTGGAGGAGAATCCAGTACAAGGTACTTGGAGTCCTCAAGAGAAACTTCTCTCATCCAATATGAGAGTTGAGAGCAGTCCTGTCTAGCTCTCAATCACTTTGCTCCTCCTATCCGCAACAGGGCGGTGAGAGTTCGTAACGACAATACGAAAGTAGTCGCCTACATCAACAGACAGGGAGGCACAAGATCCCAACTATTCCTCAGAGAAGTTAGTTTAATTCTTTCCTGGGCAGAGACCAACCTATCCCACCCAACGGCGGTTCATATCAGGGGAGATCTCAACATAGTTGCAGATTGCCTGAGTCGAGGCCTTCCAGTTCCAGGTGAGTGGTCACTGAACAAGGACATCTTCATCAAGATAACCCAGCACTGGGGAACTCCAGAGATCGATTTGATGGCAACTCAACTAAACGCCAAGGTGAACAGGTTCTGCTCCCTTTACAAGGAGGACAATCCTGGAGCGATAGATGCTCTGTCCATAACATGGAGGTTCAGGCTGGCTTACGTATTCCCTCCAATTTCCATGATACCAAGGGTATTGTTGAAAATCAAGAAGGAACAGACCTCCGTGATTGCCATCATTCCATTCTGGCCAAAGAGGTCTTGGTTCACCCAGCTCATGCAGATAAGTCAAGGTGTATATTGGAGACTTTCCCTAACGCAGGACCTAGTGTATCAGGACACAGGTTCCTGCCTAGATCTGAGGAGACTCAGTCTGACAGCCTGGAGATTGACAGGTCCCTACTAGAAGCTAGAGGTCTTTCAGCGGAGGTCTTAAGAACAATTGTAACACTCTAGGGCGGAGTCTACAAATAAGAAATATTCCAGGATAAACCAGATCATCCTTTAATGGTGTGCTGATAAAGAGGTAGTAGCCTCAGAACCTCCTCTTTCAGCTATTTTACAGTTTCTTCAAGATGGTCTGGACAAGGGTCTAAGCCCATCTACACTCAGAGTCCATATCTCTGCTTTATCTACTTGTCTTGGCAGATTTCTTTCTCAAGACCCCTAATCAGGAATTTCCTTAAAGGAGCTGAGAGACTTAAACCTAGCATCCTGAGACCAATCCCTGAGTTGGATTTATCTATTGTTCTAAAGGGGTTGTGTTCATATCCATTTAAACCTTTGGAAAGGGTTGCCCTTAGGTTTTTGGCCCTAAAGGTCACCTTTTTGTTGGCCATTAACCTTGGTCAAAAGGATTGGAGAACTTCAGGCCCTGGGGACCTGTGAGCCATATATATTGTTTCTTCAGGACAAAGTCCTGGTAAGATTCCTTCCGACCTTTGTACTAAAAAGTTCTGTCTTTCAGGAATACCAACCAGACAAAATCTTTATCAGTCTTCTGTCCTTCCCCATCATCTACAGAAGAAGAAATGCTGCATACCTTGAACATCCCTGGACAGAACTGTGGGCTTCAGAAGATCCAAAAATCTTCTGTTATCATATGCCGGTAAAAACAAAGGTCTTAAAGCCTCTAAACCTTCTTTGAGCAGGTCGGTAAAAGAGGCTATCCGGATAACTTTCCTATCTCAGGATTTGGGTCCTCCATCCTTTGTGACTGCCTATTCCACCAGGGCAGTCTCCACTTCCTATGCTGAAAAGAAGCTGATTCCGCTAGACCAGATCTGTGCTGCCGCTTCCTGGAGCTCCCAGAGCACCTTTATTATACATTATCTAAGTGCCACTGTCTCTTAAAAAAAAAGAGAAGATAGAAAGGGGGTCCCTCCCAATTTGTGTGTTGTACTCCTTGCTAGGTCCCCACTTGTGCTGCTGGTTAGGATGACAGGGAAACGTAAATTTTTAACGTAAATTTGTATTTCCTTGGTCCTAACAGCAGCACACAAATTTCCCACCCTATCTCGATTATTATTTCTACTTGCTAAAAAGCACCTTCTGCCAGGGTGGGGAATCCTATATAGGGGTGGGTTTAATTAGTTAATTATTTATACTTGGCAGTAATTTTATTTTTCAACAAAAATTCCGCCTGTCCTGACCGGCTTCACAAGGGAGGAATCTCCCACTTGTGCTGCTGTTAGGACTAAGGGAAAACAAATTTACGTTAAAAATTAACGTTTCCAGCAGATGCTTCGGGCGAATCAGTGAGGTTCTCTGCCAGAGACGCAGGTCTCTCCAATGCGGCCAGTAGAGCACTCTGGATAAAGTGTTGATGACAAAACATAAAAAATGAAGCTCTGCTCCGTGCCATTTTCGGAAGAATTTGTCTTTGGTCCAGTGCTGGACAAGATCTTAGAGAAGGCCTCAGACAAGAAAAAGAGTTTTCCCGAAGTCCTCCACAAGTCAAGACAGGCAGTTTAGGGGAAAAGGAAAGTCATGGCGCTGGAGCTACCCTAAGGGTGGTAGAGCAAGGGGTTTCCTCCCCTCCTCTCATACAAAACCTGTACACAATAACAATAAACGCCAGAGTTGGGGGGGGGGGGGGGGGAGATTGTTAAATTTCCTTACGTCCTGGGAATCAATCTCCCAGAATCCCTGGACCAAGGAAATTTTAGGATTGGGATACAAGATCGAATACTCTTCAAAACCCCCAAACAGATTCTTATCAACCCGGGAGCAGGAAAAGATCTGTCAGGGAGTAGAAGATCTTTTAAAGATTAATTTCATAGTCTAAGTTCCTTCCCCAGAGCATGGAAAGGGTTTCTACTCAAATTTCTTTCTGGCAAAAAAGAGGAAGGGCTCTTTCCGTACAATAATAAACCTAAAGTCTCTAAACAGATTTATCACTTACAAAAAATTCAGGATGGAGTCCCTAGCGTCCACAATACAATTGATAGGGAAGGACCCCTTGATGTGTACGGTGGACTTGAAGGACGCTTATTATCATGTCCCAATCCATGTAAGATCCCAAAAATTTCTGCGATTTGCCATCAAAGACAACAGAGGTCTGGTTCATCATTATCAGTTCACAGCCCTTCCATTTGGAATTGCCTCCGCTCCAAGGATTTTCACCAAGTTGATAGTGGAAATGGTGGCATTCTTGAGGAAGGAGGGTTTGACGATAATCCCCTACTTGGACGATATTATCCTGATTGGCGACAACCCTCAACAAACCGAAGACGACTTAAACACCTTACTATCAGTACTGAGCAAATTGGGATGGATAGTAAACATAAACAAATCCAACTTCAAACCTTCCACAAGAACACGGTTTCTGGGTATGATCCTAGACTCCCACGTTCAATCTGCATACCTTCCCCAGGACAAGATGGTATCACTGCAGCAAAAAATCAGGGCTTTTCAGAGAAAGAAGTCGTGCTCCATAAGAGAAGCCATGAGTCTTTTGGGCCTACTGACTTCTTGCATACCATCGGTACCCTGGAGTCAGAGTCATTTCCGACCCCTACAGGTTTGGATCCTCAGAGTCTGGAACAGACAGCAGATCTCATTAGACCGCACAATTTTTATACCCCCGTTGATAAAAAAAAGTCCCTAAACTGTTGGACGGAATCAACAAACCTTTCCAGGGGTGTACTGTGGAAAAAGACTCCTTACACACAGATTGTGACAGACGCAAGTCAGTCGGGCTGGGGAGCAAAAGTCGGAGACCTCTTGTACCATCAAACGCTTCCTTAAAGGAGCCGAGAGATTGAAACTTACAATACTAAGACCCATTCCTCAGTGGGATCTTTCAGTAGTACTCAATGGGTTAGCATCTCCCCCCTTTGAGCCATCGGAGGAGGTCGGATTCAAGTTTGGCACCTTAAAAACAGTCTTTCTGCTAGCTGTGACTTCAGCTAAAAGGGTTTCGGAGTTACAAGCCTTTTCGGCTCTGCATCCATATATATCACCTTTTTGCAGGACCGGGTTCTCCTAAAATTCTTACCCTACTTCCGACCTAAGGTGTTATCTTTTCAGAATGTTAACCAGGTAATTTCTTTACCAGTTTTATTTTATTCCGCCTCCTCCGATGTTTCTGTCAGACATCCTCTGGACATTTCGAGATGCCTCCAGACCTATGTGGATAGGTCCAAGGAGTTCAGGATTGATGAGAATCTCTTCATCCTGTTTGCCGGTAAATCTAAAGGCCGCAAAGCGTCTAAGGTTTCCATTAGTCGCTGGATCAGGGAAGCCATTAGGGAGTCTTTTCTGTCTCAATCTCTGGACCCTCCAGAGTTCGTTAAGGCCCATTTTACTAGGGCCGTTTCAACCTCAGCGGCAGAAAGAAATTAGCTTCCCTTAGAGTTAATCTGCAAGTCGGCCTCCTGGAGCTCCGAATCAACCTTTATCTCGCACTATAGAGTCGGTGCTAAGTTTGCGGAGTTTTCGGCCTTTGGACAGACTATTCTTGATTCTGCCAGGCAGGAAGGCCCTCCCTAGGGGTTCTTCTTGTTATCTCCCCATCTGTGCTGCTGGTAGGACGTAAGGGAATCGTTAATTTCTAACGATAATTTGTTTTCCCTTAGTCCTAACAGCAGCACACAAATTTCCCACCCTAAGTACGTATGCTTGCTTAAAACACGGTGGCTGGCGGGTAGTTCCCTCCTTTTGAGGGAGTGAGAACTTTATTATTGGTTCTTGGGCTCATTAAAAATTCCGCCGGTCCTACCAGTCCACAGGGGGCAGTTAACCCCTTCTGTGCTGCTGTTAGGACTAAGGGAAAACAAATTATCGTTAGAAATTAACGATTCTTTGTAAATATATGCAAATGAGCCTCTTAGACAGGGATCAGAAACCTTTGGCACTCCAGTTGCTGTGAAACTAATTCTCCCAGTGTGCACACCTATTTGGCTGTTCTTGTAACTCCATAGAAGTATAAGGATTCTGGGAGTTGTAGTTGCAGAACAGCTGGAGTGCCAGAGGTTGCTGATCCTTGCTCTAGAGAAACTGCTGTGTCCTTTCCACTTTGACTTTAGGAGAAATCAGACGTGAAGCTGTTAGATGCCCACTTGCATATATTAACCTTTATTTTTCTCAGCAATGTGGGAACATATGAACATTAGACCAACACAGATGCCTTCAGCTGCCAAGCGCACATGCAACAGGTCAGCCAGTTTTGTTTCATAGGTACAAATCTGCTTACACACTGGCCACTAAGCCTAAAAAGTGCCTATTCTTGGTCTGTACAGATCTTTTCACTGCAGTTACCTTATCTGTCATTCTAATCCTGCCTGTAATGATATCACCTCTGTGTATAGATAAGACAGGATCCTCCATTCACAATAGGCTTAGGAGGAAAGAATAGGTCAATAAATGACCTCTGCACAGGGCATGGGTATGTCTAGAAAACTCCTATACAGTCATGTGAAAAAATTAGGACACCCTTTGAAAGCATGTGGTTTTTTGTAACATTTTTAATAAAAGGTTATTTCATCTCCGTTTCAACAATACAGAGAGATTAAAGTAATCCAACTAAACAAAGAAAACTGAAGAAAAGTCTTTTCAAGATCTTCTGTAAATGTCATTCTACAAAAATGCCTATTCTAACTGAGGAAAAAGATAGGACACCCTTGCCCCTAATAGCGAGTGTTACCTCCTTTGGCTGAAATAACTGCAGTGAGACGGTTCTTGTAGCCATCTACCAGTCTTCGACATCGGTCTGAGGAAATTTTACCCCACTCCTCAATGCAGAACTTTTTCAGCTGTGAGATGTTTGAGGGGTTTCTTGCACGTACAGCCCTTTTCAAGTCACCCCACAGCATCTCAATGGGATTCAAATCTGGACTTTGACTTGGCCATTCCAGGACTCTCCATTTCTTCTTTTTCAGCCAATCTTTGGTTGATTTACTAGTATGTTTTGGGTCATTGTCATGTTGCATGGTCCAGTTCCGCTTCAGCTTTAATTTTCTAACTGATGGTCTCACATGTTCTTCAAGCACCTTCTGATACACAGTAGAATTCATCGTGGATTCTATGATGGTGAGCTGACCAGGTCCTGCTGCAGCAAAGCAGCCCCAAACCATGACACTTCCACCTCCATGCTTCACAGTTGGTATGAGGTTCTTTTCTTGGAATGCTGTGTTTGGTTTACGCCAAACATGTCCTCTGCTGTTGTGTCCAAATAATTCAATTTTGGACTCATCTGTCCAAAGAACATTATTCCAGAAGTCCTGGTCTTTGTCAACTTTATCTCTGGCAAATGTCAGTCTGGCCTCGATGTTTCTCTTGGAAAGCAAAGGTTTCCTCCTTGCACACCTCCCATGCAAGTTAAACTTGTACAGTCTCTTTCTGATTGTAGAGGCATGTACTTCTACATCAACAGTAGCCAGAGCCTGCTGTAGTTCTCGAGATGACACTTTAGGGTTTTTGGAGACCTCTTTTAGCATCTTGCGGTCTGCTCTTGGGGTGAACTTGCTGGGGCGACCAGTCCTGGGCATGTTGGCAGTTGTTTTGAAAGCCCTCCACTTGTAGACTATCTTCCGGACAGTGGAATGGCTGATTTCAAAATCTTTTGAGATCTTTTTAAATCCCTTCCCAGACTCATAGGCTGCTACAATCTTTTTTCTGAAGTCCTCTGACAGCTCTTTTGCTCTCACCATGGTGCTCACTCTCACTTCAACAGTCAGGAGCACACCAAACTAAATGTCTGAGGTTTAAATAGGGCAAGCCTCATTCAACATGCAGAGTAACGATCTACTAATTATGTGCACCTGGTGTGATATACCTGTGTGAGATCTGAGCCAATTTAAGAGGGAATACATGTGAGGGTGTCCTATCTTTTTCCTCAGTTAGAATAGGCATTTTTGTAGAATGACATTTACAGAAGATCTTGAAAAGACTTTTCTTCAGTTTTCTTTGTTTAGTTGGATTACTTTAATCTCTCTGTATTGTTGAAACGGAGATGAAATAACCTTTTATTAAAAATGTTACAAAAAACCACATGCTTTCAAAGGGTGTCCTAATTTTTTCACATGACTGTAGTTAATAGAATCAGCTCCTGTCCAGTTTGTCTATGGGCCATGGGGCTGCCATACAGCAATTTTCTAAATGCTGTTAAAAACTGTTCAGATAAGATGGCAGTCCCCACAATCATGTTCAGGAATTAAAATACATAAAAAAAATAAAAAAAATAATGGGGGGGGGGGGGCAAGGCATTTGTTACTACCTGGATTTAGCTGGCAGATAACCTTTTTAGTGACATGTTCCCTTAAGGCAGTGCTTCTCAAATAGTGGGGGGGGGGGGCGCGAGGCTCCGTAAAGGGGGGCTCGTTTGACCTCGGCAAACACTGTCATATTGGATGTCCAGATCGGATTATCCGACTCACTCGCAAGCGGCGTCCCACGCGGCGTCGGTTGCCTAGCAACTCTACGGCTGGAGAGAGGGAGCAGCGCGACGCGATCACTGGAGATTGTCCCAGCGCAGCCCCAGTAGCAGCCCGACGCGGAGGACCACGTGACCGTCAACGCACGTGACACATGCAGAGGACCCGTGGAGACATACAGGAATCAATACGCCGGTTCCTAGTGCCACTCACAGAGGAGAAAGAGCAGGACGCCGGCATGTCATTAAGGCAGAGTCGCAAAGATACATCCACAGCATCACCAGGTGGGAAAACAAGAGCTGAAGCACAGAAAGAACATAAAGAGCAGGGGTCAAGGAGAGGAGGTAGGACAAACACAAAATCTGATAATATAACTGAAAAGGGGAAAAGAAATAGTAACCAGGGGATGGAGGAGGAAAAAGTATACGAACTAGAAGGCAGTACCCTGGATCAAAAGGAGGAGGGGGAAGGTGCAAAAAGACGCTCTGCAGGTAAACTAAGCCCTCAAGGTAACCTAGATAAAAAAGGGCATAATGCAGAGGTGTACTCAGTGGCGTACCGCCCATAGAGGCAGACCACGCCACTGCTATGGGGCCTGCGGCACTGGGGGGCCCGTAGCGCAGATAAGGCCCCGCCCACTGATGACCTGCAGCCGGCTATGCGGCTGCTTTTCTCCCCAGGGCCCCCTCCCCCATGTTTAGCTGAATCGCCTCCCAGAGGCGCGGCTAAGTCCTCAACACCCGCCCCCCTCCTCAGCGCCGCGCTCTGCAAACACCCGATCCTCCTCTCGTCGGCGTCCCAAATCCCACGCAGGCGCAGTGCCGGCGACGAGAGGAGGATCGGGTGTTTGCGGCGCTGAGGAGGGGGGCGGGTGTTGAGGACTTAGCCGCGCCTCTGGGAGGCGATTCAGCTAAATGATGGAGACGTTAGTAGTTTTAATATTTAGGCGGGCACGGCACTAATCAGAGGGGCACCTTTCCTGGGCACCGTGGAGAAAGAAAAACGCCCCTCTGGGCTCCAGTCCTTACAGCGTCATTTGCATGTCCTAAGAATCGATTTTTAGAAGAATGGACAAGACTGACATGGAAAAGAAGAACACAGATGGAAAAAAGGTACTTTATTAAACATGGATCCATGAGTACCTTTTTTCCATCTGTCTTGTTCTTTTGATTGTGAGTACTTGTCATTTCTTCAAAAAATCGATTCTTATGATATGTAAATGACGCTGTAAGGAGCCCAGAGGGGCGTTATTCTTTCTCCACTGTGCCCAGGAACGCCCCTCTGAAGTGCCGTGCCCGGCTAAATTTGGAAAACTAATAACGCCTCCAAGTTCATCTAAATCGCCTCCCAAATCCGATCCTCCTCTCGCTGGCATCCCAAATCCCGCGCAGGCGCAGTGCCGGCGATTGCCTGCGCTATGATTAGATGACTGACGGCACTGCGCCTGCGCGGGATTTGGAATGCCGGCGAGAGGAGGATCGGGGTGTTTGCCGCAGAGCGCGGCACTGAGGAGGGGGGGTGTTGAGCACTTAGCCGCGCCTCTGGGAGGCGATTTAGATGAACTTGGAGGCATTATTAGTTTTCAAACTTAGCCGGGCACGGCACTTCAGAGGGGCGTTCCTGGGCACCGTGGAGAAAGAATAACGCCCCTCTGGGCTCCTTACAGCGTCATTTACATATCATAAGAATCGATTTTTTGAAGACATGACAAGACTCACAATCAAAAGAACAAGACAGATGGAAAACAGGTACTCTGTTAAACATGGATTCATGAAAAAAAAAATTGGGGGTAAATTGCTAGTGACAGATTCCCTTTAAGGCTACTTTCACACTTGCGTTCAGAGCGGATCCGTCTGGTGTCTGCACAGACGGATCCGCACCTATAATGCAAACGCTTAGATCCGTTCAGAACGGATCCGTTTGCATTAACATGAACAAAAAAAAAACTTTTTTTTTTGTTCATGATAGTGCAAACGGATCCGTTTTGACTTTACATTGAAAGTCAATGGGGGACGGATCCGTTTGAAAATTGAGCCATACTGTGTCAACTTCAAACGGATCCGTCCCCATTGACTTACATTGTAAGTCTGGACGGATCCGTTTGCCTCCGCACGACCAGGCGGACACCCGAACGCTGCAAGCTGCGTTCAGGTGTCCGCCTGCTGAGTGGAGCGGAGGACAGACGCTGCCAGACTGATGCATTCTGAGCGGATCCGCATCCACTCAGAATGCATTAGGGCTGGACAGATCCGTTCGGTGCCGCTTGTGAGAGCCTTCAAACGGAACTCACAAGTGGAGACCCGAACGCAAGTGTGAAAGTAGCCTAACATGGCACCCCAAATAAGGAGACCTGCAGGCTGCAGCAGATATCCCATGTGACAGGTCACCCCCAGGAAACCCCTAACAGTTTCTGTAGGTCATGTATAAATTTATTTAATGGGGGTGTGGCATGGGAGGAGCAAAGTCAGGAAGTGGGAGGGGCCATGGTGGGTAGTGGGCGGGGTTAAGGGGCCCAATTCAGATTTTTGCTATGGGGCCCAGTGATTCCTATGTACGCCTCTGGGTGTACTTATAACAATTTTATAGACAAATGATACTATTTACAGTCGCGCGGGGGGCGCGAAATGTTTTCTTCTTCCTAGGGGGGGCATGACAGAAAATAATTGAGAAGCACTGCCTTAAGGGGAACCTGTTACTATGCAAATTAATCTGCAGGCAGCATGTAAGAGCAAGAGGAGATGAACAGACTGATATATAGATTTCTGGGTAAAGTTTTAGAATAACTTGTTTCATTCATGCTTGTTCTGGACTTTGACATAAAGGAGAGGGTCCTATCGGTGATTGACAGCTATCTCTGTATACAGTAATAGAGGGAAGGCTGTCAGTCACTGATAGGACCGTCTCCTGGACCTTACAACCCAAAATGAGCACAGATATAAATGGATAAATTACAAGTTTTACTGAATCTCTTGCATAAAACTATATATCTCTCTGCTCAGCTCCTTCCTGCTCTATAACATGCTGCTTTCAGGTCAGACACATCTTTAAAGTGACAGGTTCCCTTTAACATCCTCATCCCTACACAATACTAAACAAAAATAAAATGACAATTACATTTTAAAGAGAACCTGTTCTACAAAACACAGGATCACAATTGACACCTTCAGTTATCACTAATATTGTGTTGATCAGGAACTACAGTAAAAAAAAACTAAGTAGTGTAGTTATGAACAGATGCGAACAAAATCTACTGATGCAGCTAATAAAATCTGTCAGTCCACCTTAATACCGTCCATATGATATGGTTAGAATAATTACTACAAGTTTTTTGTTTTGTTTTTTAACTCAAATTTTAAAATGTCTAATAAGTCACATTTTGCTGACTGCTCCACCATCCTTAAGGCCGCTGAGTGCTGGGGTGTCTGGAATTCAGTCTTTTCTGTTCTTTTTCCTTCTTCATCTAAAGAACTAAAAAATACTCATATCACAAAACAAGCTTGGACTCGATAAGAACGATCAGATCTGATTAGGCTGGGGAAAATGTAAAACCGCCATTTGTAAGCCTAATCATTACTGTAAGGGCTTGCGCACACAAACATGTGCCAGCCGGTCCGTGCATTGTTTGTGGTCCCCAATGTACAGGCAACATCTGTGCGGTTTCCGCAGATGGACGCAGACCTTTCCAACTTGATAGGGTCAGTGATCCATCTGAACCACAAAACAAATAGAACATGTTTTTTTGTTTTGTTTTTTGCGATGGGGAGGCAAAACCCCATGGAAGCACTCCACGTTGTTTCGTGCCTCTGTTCCGCACCTTCCGGATTGCGGACCCATTGAAGTGAATGGGTCCGCATCCATGATACGGTGCACAAATGGTCGAGGCCACTTTATTGTGGACCTGCTGTTTGTGGCCCGCAAAGCCCGCCCGGCCAGCACACGTTCGTGTGCATGAGCCCTACAATTGTAATGCTACAAGTGGCTCATCACACCAAGCACAGGCTTCAACTGAGGGACAGCAGGGCTGCGTGTAATGGTTGGTCTTGTAGAGCTCTGTGACGATAGTCAAAGCTGAACTTAAGGCTACCTGCACACGTTTCCTGGTTTTTCCATGCAGATTCTCATGCGGAAAAACCACAGTGTAACACAGTACCAGCAAAGTGTATGAGATTAGACAATTCCCTTATGTCCTAACCAGCAGCACAAGTGGGGGTATTTGCCCCTGTGAAGCTGGTCAGGACAGGCAGAATTTTTATTGAACAAAAAATTTCTGCCTAAGTATCCTAATTAGTAATTAACTAATTAGGCCCCTACCCCATATAACCCGGCCCCTAACTGGACGGGGTTACTTTTTTATTGTCCTGTGGACTCCAGGACAGGCTAGACTCCGTACTGGAGTCTCCCATTGTTATATTTGTAGTGTTATAATATTATAATATTATAATGTTTAATTCTGCCTTCTTATCTTCTAGGTATCCGGAGTGTGTCCTGCCCTCTCCTGCCTGGGGATATGGAAAGTTTATATTATTTTAATTAAAGTTGCGAGTTTAAGTCTGGAGCTCCACCTTCGGGGTGGGGGACTGACTATAGCTCCTCCCCCTTGCACTATTTAAGGCACCTGTGTGAGGCAGGTCAGTGTTGCTCTCAGTTTTCTGAGCTCAACTGACTTCTGCTGTTTGGCTACTCCTGCGCTCAGGAAGTTCCTTGAAGTCACCTTGCTTTTTCTTTCTAAGATGGCATCGCCACCTCATGGTAAGGTACTGCTCTCTTTTTAGAGCCATTCTTGGGTCCAAATTCTTATCCTGTTGTCTGTTTCTTAGGCAAATCCACTCAGAAGCAGAAACATCTCGCCTGCTCCAGCTGCAGCACCCCGTTGCTGGATTCGTACGAATTCCACCAATGCCCAGGCTGCCGACCCAGACCAACGGACCCAGAACCAACGGTGGTGGAGATGTTTTCCTGGATGAAGCAGTTAATGGATACGTCCATTGCCGAGATCAAGGGAGCAGTCTCTAACAAGAGGCCCAGACAGGCTTCTCCTGGTCATGTACCCATGTCTGAAGATGTCATTTCCATTGAGGATAATTCTTCCTCTGAGGAAGAGAGTTCGGCCTTCCTCTTTCCGGCCGAAAAAACTCAAAGACTGTTGCGCTCCATCAGGTCGAGGGACCATGATGTTGAGCAGGGGAAAGCTCCACAGTCCACACCTCTAGGGGGCCAAGGGCCTTTAAAGTGGACGAGTCTCTAAAGAAATTAATGGCAACCGAGTGGAAACACTCGGAGAAGGGTCCAGTGTTAACAAAGAGGTTTAAACTAATGTTCCCTCTACAGGATGCGGATTCTTTAGTCTGGGTTCCACCTCCAAAGGTGGATATGGCCATATCTAAGCTCTCCAAAAGAACTCCCCTCAGACGACGGCAGCAACCTAAAGGACCCCCTAGACAGACGAGCAGAGTGCACGCTTAGACGCAACTACTCGGCTGCCTCCGCCTCTGCCTCAGTTGCTATAGCGTGCTCTGAAGTATCAGAGTTTATCCGTGTACGCACTCTCAGAATCCAATCGGACTTGGATTCTGGGGTTGCCTGGGACGACATCCTGGACCAATTTAAGACTCTCTTACTGGGGATTGATTTCTTATCAGATTCTACCCAACAACAATTAAAATTAGCGGCCAAATCTATGGCGCTCTCTTCAGCCAGCAGGCGCCCACTCTGGTTAAAACCATGGGCGGCGGACAATACGTCCAAATTTAACCTTTGCTCCCTTCCCTATGAACCAGGTAGATTGTTCGGTTCTGAATTAGATTCTCTCATGGAGAACTTAGCGGACAAGAAAGGTAAATCCCTCCTCCAGCAGTCCTTTCGGGGTCGAGGAAGAGGTAGAGGAGGAGGAAGATTTCAGGGGGCAGATAGAACCCAGAGGCGTTCTGAAGGTAGTAAGAGAGGTAGGGGTCGCGGGCGTGGAAACCGCAGGGATGATCTATGACTCTCTACAGCCCGTCATTTCCCCTTCCCCACCCCCCGGTGTTCCAGAGGAAGCACCAGTTTCCAGTCCCCCAGTCGGTGGACGTTTGAGTTTATTCAAAAGTTTTTGGATGCAAAAAATTCCAGACCCTTGGGTGCTACAGGTGTTAGCATCAGGGTACAAAATAGATTTAATTTCCCTTCCTCGGGACAAGTTCGTCCTGACAAGGACTTTAGCCCCCGACAAACAATCAATCCTGGAAGACTCGGTTCTCCAGTATATACGGAAAGGAGCATTAGAGGAGGTTCCTCCTCGCGAATGGCGACAGGGGGTTTATTCTCCCATCTTTCTGGTACCAAAACCATCAGGAGACTGGCGGATAATCATCGATTTACGTTACTTAAATCGTTTCATCAGGAAGAAGCGTTTCCGGGTGGAAACCATTCGCTCTGTATTAAACATCCTGAACCCAGGAGATATGATGGTAACTATAGACCTGAAGGATGCTTACCTTCATGTTCCCATCTACCCAGCACACAGGAAATATCTCAGAGTTGCTGTGGCCTTGCAAGGCGTAGTGAAGCACTACCAGTTTGCTGTATTGCCCTTCGGCATATCCTCAGCTCCGCACACCTTCACAAAGGTAGTGGCTCCTGTGGTTGCCCATTTAAGACTTCTTGGGCTAGAGGTCGTACCGTACTTGGACGATTGGCTTTTAAAGGGTGGGCTGGTAGAAACCCTTTAAAAGCCGCAAACACAGACGTCCTGCAGAGTCAGCTTCAACAAGCTCTCCAGATTCTCCAGGGTTTGGGTTGGCTGATAAATTGGGACAAGTCGCACTTAATCCCGTCAACCACGAGAACGTTCTTGGGGTTTGTGATCGATTCACAACTGATGACCCTGTACCTGTCCCAACAGAGGAGGGACAGAGTAATAAAAGCCGCGCAGTCTCTTATACCACCCAGACGAGTCTCCATAAGGGTTCTTATGAGGATGTTAGGCCACATGTCAGCATCTGCAGAGGCAGTTCCTTGGGTCTTATGGCACTTACGCCCACTTCAGGAGGAGGTCTTAGCAGCTTGGAGTCGCAAGCCCAAAGACCTAGACAGAATGCACTCCCTGTCGGTAGAAGTCCGTTCTTCGCTCAAGTGGTGGAAGAACCTAAAAGATGGGAGGTCTCTGGTTCAACCTCATTGGATCACGTTGACCATGGACGCTTCCCTGCTGGGCTGGGGAGCCCATCTGGAGGAAAACCCAGTACGAGGTACTTGGAATCCCCAGGAGAAAATCCTCTTATCCAACTGGAGAGAGCTGAGAGCAGTCAAACTAGTCCTCCTTCATTTTTCTCCTCTCATCCGCGGTCAGGCGGTGAGAGTCCGGACAGACAACACAACTGTGGTCGCTTACCCGAACAGACAGGGGGTTGGCGAAATCCCAAACCCTCCTGAGGGAGGTGGGTTCTATTCTCTCTTGGGCAGAGATCAACCTATCCCACCTAATGGTAGTCCATATCAAAGGAGATCTCAATGTGGTGGCAGATCGCCTGAGTCGGGGCCTGCCTGTTACAGGAGAATGGTCCATGATAGTCCAGCGGTGGGGTACCCCGGAAATCAACCTGATAGCTACCCGATTGAACGCCAAGGTGAGCAAGTTCTGTTCCCTTTACAGGGAGGACAACCCGGTAGCGATAGACACTCTGTCCATAACTTGGAGGTTCAGGCTGGCATATATCTTCCCTCCAATTTCCATGATACCAAGGGTATTGATAAAGATCAAGCAAGACCAGACCTCGGTGATTGCCATCATGCCATTCTGGCCGAAGAGGTCTTGGTTCACCCAGCTCATGCAGATGAGTCAGGGCAATTATTGGAGACTTCCCCTAATACAGGACCTTGTGTATCAGGACACAGGTCCCTGTCTAGATCTGAGGAGGCTCAATTTGACAGCCTGGAGATTGACAGGTCCCTTCTAGAAGCTAGAGGGTTATCTGTGGAGGTCTTGAGAACAATTTCTCACTCCAGAGCGGAATCTACAAGCAAAAAGTATTCTAGAATCTACAGAATATTCCTGCAATGGTGTAATGACAGAGAGGTAGTTGCCTCAGACCCTCCTCTCTCCGCTATTCTACAATTCCTCCAGGATGGTCTAGACAAGGGTCTAAGCCCATCTACACTCAGAGCTCACGTCTCTGCCTTATCGGCATGCCTTAGCAGAACGATTTCTCAGGACCACCTAATCAAGAGGTTCCTGAAGGGAGCCGAGAGGCTTAAACCCAGAATCTTGAGACCAGTCCCACAGTGGGATTTAACAGTGGTTCTAAAAGGATTATGTGTTCCCCCTTTTGAGCCTTTGAATGAGGTAGACTTGAGGTTCTTATCTCTAAAGATCACCTTCTTACTGGCTATCACATCAGCTAAGAGAGTTGGGGAACTTCAGGCTCTGGGGGCTTTCGAGCCCTATTTAAAATTCCTTCAGGATAAGGTCCTGTTAAGGTTTTTGACAACCTTTTTGCCAAAGGTTCCTACCTTTTCCAATATCAATCAGACGATATGTCTACCCACTTTTTTACCGGCTGCGTCTTCTCCCGAGGAAGAAAGGCTCCATACATTGGACATCTCAAGAGGTCTTAGGGTGTATTTGGACAGAACAAGTGATTTTAGAAGATCGGAAAACCTCCTTCTGACCTATTCAGGGAAGAACAGGGGTCTGAAGGCCTCCAAACCCACTCTGAGCAGGTGGATTAAAGAAGCAATCCGTCTGGCTTTTCTGTCCCAAGACTTGACGCCTCCTTCCTTTGTCTCCGCCCATTCTACCAGGGCTGTATCCACCTCTTATGCTGAAAAGAAACTGATCCCTTTAGACCAGATTTGTGCAGCCGCTTCTTGGCGTTCTCTGAACACCTTCATCTCACATTATCGTCTAGAGGCCAGACGAGCGGAGGGAATGGCCTTTGGACATTCCGTTTTAAGTGCCGCCCTCTCCTAAGAGGGAGTAGGGAGCCCTCCCAATTTGAGTGAGGTTTCTTGCTACTTCCACACTTGTGCTTCTGGTTAGGACAAAAGGGAAGTGTCAATTTTGATGTAAATTTGTTTTCCCTTAGTCCTAACAGCAGCACACAAATTTCCCTCCCTTTGTGTGATTTATTATCAGTTACTTGTTATAAAGCAACCCCGTCCAGTTAGGGGCCGGGTTATATGGGGTAGGGGCCTAATTAGTTAATTACTAATTAGGATACTTAGGCAGAAATTTTTTGTTCAATAAAAATTCCGCCTGTCCTGACCAGCTTCACAGGGGCAAATACCCCCACTTGTGCTGCTGTTAGGACTAAGGGAAAACAAATTTACGTCAAAATTGACGCATCTCATGTACTCTCTGCTGTTTCCTTTCGTGTGGAAATTTACATGGTGCGTATTTATAAGTCTGTTCTTTGTGTGGATTTCACCCTTTTCAATTCAAGGGCGAGATCTGCAGCAAATCGGCAACAAAAGTGGCAAGTAACGTGGGTTTTGGAGTGGACATTTTGTGCGGAATTTCTGCAAAACAGCCTGCACCCGTGTGCAGGTAACCTTAGGGAGCGGCCACGCGGTCAGATTCCCTGGTGCAGCAGTGGATCATAAATGGAAAGTATTAAGAACAGATATGACTGGAATTCACTCCTGGTTTTGGCTTCCAAAACCGCATCAGGTAGCCTGAAAGTGTGGCCGTACCCTTAAACCTGTATTACACTGACAGATTTTCTGCCAGATGATCACTAACGAGCATTCGTAGTAATGCTTGTGTTTTTTTGTGCATTTTCTGGGCTTCTTTTGGGGCAGATTTGCTTCAAAAACCTCAAGCAGAAAATTCAGCTTTGTAATGAAGTGAACACCCATTGGGTATAAAAAGCATAAAAAACATTTCACTCTGGAAAAAAAAATCTGTGTATTCTGTGCTGATTTTTTTTAATCATGTTTTTTAACCCCTTAAGGACACAGCCTTATTTTACCTTAAGGACCAGGCCATTTTTTGCAAATCTGACCAGTGTCACTTTAAGTGGTGATAACTTTGAAACACTTTGACTTATCCAGGCCATTCTGAGATTGTTTTTTCGTCACATATTGTACTTCACAACACTGGTAAAATGAAGTAAAAAAATAAATGTTTATTTATGAAAAAATACCAAAATTTACCCAAATATTTTTTTAAATTGCACATTTCCAAGTTTCAATTTCTCTACTTCTATAATACATAGTAATACCTACAATACTTTACATTCCCGATATGTCTACTTCATGTATTGGATAAATTTTGGAATGATATTTTTTCTTTTTGGGGGATGTTACAAGGCTTAGAAGTTTAAAAGCAAATCTTCAAAAACCCACTTTTTAGGGACTAGTTCAGGTCTGAAGTCACTTTGTGAGGCCTACATAATAGAAACCACCCAAATGACCCCATTATAGAAACTAAACCCCTCAAGGTATTCAAAACTGATTTTACAAACGTCGTTAACCCTTTAGGTGTTCCACAAGAGTTAATGGCAAATGGTGATAAAATTTCAGAATTTTCCATTTTAGTAAATTTTTTCCAGTAACAAAGCAAGGGTTAACAGCCAAACAAAATGCTATATTTATTGCCTCGATTCTGTAGTTTGCAGAAACACCCCATATGTGGCCGTAAACTACTGTACTGGCACACAGTAGGGCGTAGAGGGAAATGTGCGCCGTATGGTTTTTGGAAGGCAGATTTTGCTGGACTGGTTTATTTACACCATGTCCCATTTGAAGCCCCCCTGATGCACCCGTAAAGTAGAAACTTCATAAAAGTGACCCCATCTAAGAAACTACACCCCTCAAGGTATACAAAACTGATTTACAAACTTTGTTAACCCTTTAGGTGTTGGACAAGATTTAATGGAAAATAGAGATACAATTTCAAAATTTCACTTTTTGGGCAGATTTTCCATTTTGATATTTTTTTTCCAGTTACAAAGCAAGGGTTAACAGCCAAACAAAACTCATTATTTATGGCCCTAATTCTGTAGTTTACAGAAACACCCCATATGTGGTTGTAAACTGCTGTACGGGCACACGGCAGCGCGTAGAAAGAACGGAATGCCATACGTTTTTTGGAAGGCAGATTTTGATGGACTGTTTTTTTTTACATTATGTCCCATTTGAAGCCCCCCTGATGCACCCCTAGAGTAGAAATTCCAAAAATGTGACCCCATTTTAGAAACTACAGGATAAGGTGGCAGTTTTGTTGGTACTAGTTTAGGATACATATGATTTTTGGTTGCTCTATATTACACTTTTTGTGAGGCAAGGTAATAAGAACATTCATCTGACAGGTTAGATCATGTGGTATTTTTATAGAGCAGGTTGTCCGGGTGGAAACCATTCGCTCTGTATTAAACATCCTGAACCCAGGAGATATGATGGTAACTATAGACCTGAAGGATGCTTACCTTCATGTTCCCATCTACCCAGCACACAGGAAATATCTCAGAGTTGCTGTGGCCTTGCAAGGCGTAGTGAAGCACTACCAGTTTGCTGTATTGCCCTTCGGCATATCCTCAGCTCCGCACACCTTCACAAAGGTAGTGGCTCCTGTGGTTGCCCATTTAAGACTTCTTGGGCTAGAGGTCGTACCGTACTTGGACGATTGGCTTTTAAAGGGTGGGCTGGTAGAAACCCTTTAAAAGCCGCAAACACAGACGTCCTGCAGAGTCAGCTTCAACAAGCTCTCCAGATTCTCCAGGGTTTGGGTTGGCTGATAAATTGGGACAAGTCGCACTTAATCCCGTCAACCACGAGAACGTTCTTGGGGTTTGTGATCGATTCACAACTGATGACCCTGTACCTGTCCCAACAGAGGAGGGACAGAGTAATAAAAGCCGCGCAGTCTCTTATACCACCCAGACGAGTCTCCATAAGGGTTCTTATGAGGATGTTAGGCCACATGTCAGCATCTGCAGAGGCAGTTCCTTGGGTCTTATGGCACTTACGCCCACTTCAGGAGGAGGTCTTAGCAGCTTGGAGTCGCAAGCCCAAAGACCTAGACAGAATGCACTCCCTGTCGGTAGAAGTCCGTTCTTCGCTCAAGTGGTGGAAGAACCTAAAAGATGGGAGGTCTCTGGTTCAACCTCATTGGATCACGTTGACCATGGACGCTTCCCTGCTGGGCTGGGGAGCCCATCTGGAGGAAAACCCAGTACGAGGTACTTGGAATCCCCAGGAGAAAATCCTCTTATCCAACTGGAGAGAGCTGAGAGCAGTCAAACTAGTCCTCCTTCATTTTTCTCCTCTCATCCGCGGTCAGGCGGTGAGAGTCCGGACAGACAACACAACTGTGGTCGCTTACCCGAACAGACAGGGGGTTGGCGAAATCCCAAACCCTCCTGAGGGAGGTGGGTTCTATTCTCTCTTGGGCAGAGATCAACCTATCCCACCTAATGGTAGTCCATATCAAAGGAGATCTCAATGTGGTGGCAGATCGCCTGAGTCGGGGCCTGCCTGTTACAGGAGAATGGTCCATGATAGTCCAGCGGTGGGGTACCCCGGAAATCAACCTGATAGCTACCCGATTGAACGCCAAGGTGAGCAAGTTCTGTTCCCTTTACAGGGAGGACAACCCGGTAGCGATAGACACTCTGTCCATAACTTGGAGGTTCAGGCTGGCATATATCTTCCCTCCAATTTCCATGATACCAAGGGTATTGATAAAGATCAAGCAAGACCAGACCTCGGTGATTGCCATCATGCCATTCTGGCCGAAGAGGTCTTGGTTCACCCAGCTCATGCAGATGAGTCAGGGCAATTATTGGAGACTTCCCCTAATACAGGACCTTGTGTATCAGGACACAGGTCCCTGTCTAGATCTGAGGAGGCTCAATTTGACAGCCTGGAGATTGACAGGTCCCTTCTAGAAGCTAGAGGGTTATCTGTGGAGGTCTTGAGAACAATTTCTCACTCCAGAGCGGAAACTACAAGCAAAAAGTATTCTAGAATCTACAGAATATTCCTGCAATGGTGTAATGACAGAGAGGTAGTTGCCTCAGACCCTCCTCTCTCCGCTATTCTACAATTCCTCCAGGATGGTCTAGACAAGGGTCTAAGCCCATCTACACTCAAAGCTCACGTCTCTGCCTTATCGGCATGCCTTAGCAGAACGATTTCTCAGGACCACCTAATCAAGAGGTTCCTGAAGGGAGCCGAGAGGCTTAAACCCAGAATCTTGAGACCAGTCCCACAGTGGGATTTAACAGTGGTTCTAAAAGGATTATGTGTTCCCCCTTTTGAGCCTTTGAATGAGGTAGACTTGAGGTTCTTATCTCTAAAGATCACCTTCTTACTGGCTATCACATCAGCTAAGAGAGTTGGGGAACTTCAGGCTCTGGGGGCTTTCGAGCCCTATTTAAAATTCCTTCAGGATAAGGTCCTGTTAAGGTTTTTGACAACCTTTTTGCCAAAGGTTCCTACCTTTTCCAATATCAATCAGACGATATGTCTACCCACTTTTTTACCGGCTGCGTCTTCTCCCGAGGAAGAAAGGCTCCATACATTGGACATCTCAAGAGGTCTTAGGGTGTATTTGGACAGAACAAGTGATTTTAGAAGATCGGAAAACCTCCTTCTGACCTATTCAGGGAAGAACAGGGGTCTGAAGGCCTCCAAACCCACTCTGAGCAGGTGGATTAAAGAAGCAATCCGTCTGGCTTTTCTGTCCCAAGACTTGACGCCTCCTTCCTTTGTCTCCGCCCATTCTACCAGGGCTGTATCCACCTCTTATGCTGAAAAGAAACTGATCCCTTTAGACCAGATTTGTGCAGCCGCTTCTTGGCGTTCTCTGAACACCTTCATCTCACATTATCGTCTAGAGGCCAGACGAGCGGAGGGAATGGCCTTTGGACATTCCGTTTTAAGTGCCGCCCTCTCCTAAGAGGGAGTAGGGAGCCCTCCCAATTTGAGTGAGGTTTCTTGCTACTTCCACACTTGTGCTTCTGGTTAGGACAAAAGGGAAGTGTCAATTTTGATGTAAATTTGTTTTCCCTTAGTCCTAACAGCAGCACACAAATTTCCCTCCCTTTGTGTGATTTATTATCAGTTACTTGTTATAAAGCAACCCCGTCCAGTTAGGGGCCGGGTTATATGGGGTAGGGGCCTAATTAGTTAATTACTAATTAGGATACTTAGGCAGAAATTTTTTGTTCAATAAAAATTCCGCCTGTCCTGACCAGCTTCACAGGGGCAAATACCCCCACTTGTGCTGCTGTTAGGACTAAGGGAAAACAAATTTACGTCAAAATTGACGCATCTCATGTACTCTCTGCTGTTTCCTTTCGTGTGGAAATTTACATGGTGCGTATTTATAAGTCTGTTCTTTGTGTGGATTTCACCCTTTTCAATTCAAGGGCGAGATCTGCAGCAAATCGGCAACAAAAGTGGCAAGTAACGTGGGTTTTGGAGTGGACATTTTGTGCGGAATTTCTGCAAAACAGCCTGCACCCGTGTGCAGGTAACCTTAGGGAGCGGCCACGCGGTCAGATTCCCTGGTGCAGCAGTGGATCATAAATGGAAAGTATTAAGAACAGATATGACTGGAATTCACTCCTGGTTTTGGCTTCCAAAACCGCATCAGGTAGCCTGAAAGTGTGGCCGTACCCTTAAACCTGTATTACACTGACAGATTTTCTGCCAGATGATCACTAACGAGCATTCGTAGTAATGCTTGTGTTTTTTTGTGCATTTTCTGGGCTTCTTTTGGGGCAGATTTGCTTCAAAAACCTCAAGCAGAAAATTCAGCTTTGTAATGAAGTGAACACCCATTGGGTATAAAAAGCATAAAAAACATTTCACTCTGGAAAAAAAAATCTGTGTATTCTGTGCTGATTTTTTTTAATCATGTTTTTTAACCCCTTAAGGACACAGCCTTATTTTACCTTAAGGACCAGGCCATTTTTTGCAAATCTGACCAGTGTCACTTTAAGTGGTGATAACTTTGAAACACTTTGACTTATCCAGGCCATTCTGAGATTGTTTTTTCGTCACATATTGTACTTCACAACACTGGTAAAATGAAGTAAAAAAAAAAAATGTTTATTTATGAAAAAATACCAAAATTTACCCAAATATTTTTTTAAATTGCACATTTCCAAGTTTCAATTTCTCTACTTCTATAATACATAGTAATACCTACAATACTTTACATTCCCGATATGTCTACTTCATGTTTTGGATAAATTTTGGAATGATATTTTTTCTTTTTGGGGGATGTTACAAGGCTTAGAAGTTTAAAAGCAAATCTTCAAAAACCCACTTTTTAGGGACTAGTTCAGGTCTGAAGTCACTTTGTGAGGCCTACATAATAGAAACCACCCAAATGACCCCATTATAGAAACTAAACCCCTCAAGGTATTCAAAACTGATTTTACAAACGTCGTTAACCCTTTAGGTGTTCCACAAGAGTTAATGGCAAATGGTGATAAAATTTCAGAATTTTCCATTTTAGTAAATTTTTTCCAGTAACAAAGCAAGGGTTAACAGCCAAACAAAATGCTATATTTATTGCCTCGATTCTGTAGTTTGCAGAAACACCCCATATGTGGCCGTAAACTACTGTACTGGCACACAGTAGGGCGTAGAGGGAAATGTGCGCCGTATGGTTTTTGGAAGGCAGATTTTGCTGGACTGGTTTATTTACACCATGTCCCATTTGAAGCCCCCCTGATGCACCCGTAAAGTAGAAACTTCA